>NC_021162.2:11380315-11384641 GCF_000331145.2 Cicer arietinum
AAGAGTCTCCTGGTCCTCGATTTCATCTGGACATTTCGAACAATTTTCGTACCGCCCGACTAAAATGGACCGAAACATGTATTTTCGAACAAGACGATGGCTATTGATTGAAATCTGACGTGGAAACTGAAACACAATTATAAATTTAGAAGAAGAATGATATAAGGGACTCTCAGTCCTCGATTTCATATGGACTTTTCGGGCGAGTATGGTGCCATTCGACAAAAATGGGATAAAATTTAGGAGAAGATTGAAATAAGGATCACCCGGTTGAAATCTGTATTTTTAGAATAGACGATGGCTAGTGTTTGATATCTGACCCGAAATGAGATACATTGTTATAAATTTAGGAGAAGAATGATATAAGGATCACCCGGTCCTCGATTTCATCTAGACGTTTCGGGCGATTTACGTACACCCCGACAAAAATGGACCCAAATCCGTAATTTCCAACAAGACGATGGCTAGTGTTTGATATCTGACCCGAAATGAGATACATTGTTATAAATTTAGGAGAAGAATGATATAAGGATCACCCGGTCCTCGATTTCATCTAGACGTTTCGGGCGATTTACGTACACCCCGACAAAAATGGACCCAAATCCGTAATTTCCAACAAGACGATGGCTAGTGTTTGAAATCTGACGAGGAACCCGATATACATTTATAATTGTGTTTCTGGTCCTTGATTTCATGTGGACTTTTCGGGCGATTTTCGTACCACCTAACAAAAATGAACAGAAATCTGTATTTTCAGACCAGACGAGGGCTAGTGTTTGAAATTTGACGCGGAACCCGAAACAAATTTATAAATTTTGGAGAAGAATGCTATAAGGGTCTCTCGGTCTTCGATTTCATCTCGACTTTTTAGGCGATTTTTGTACCACTCGACAAAATTGGATAGAAATTCGTATTTTCGGACCAAACGATAGCTAGTGTTTGAAATCTGACGGAGAACCCCAAATTTAGTTATAAATTTAGGAGAAAAATGCTACAAGAATCTTCTTCTCCTCGTTTTCCTCTGGACTTTTCGGGCATTTTTTGTTCCCCTCAACAAAAATGGACCAAAATTTGTATTTTCGGACCAGACGATAGCTAGTGTTTGATATTTGTCGTGGTACTTGAAAGAGTTATAAATTTTGGAGAAAAATGCTATAGGGGTCTCTTGGTCGTCGATTTGATCTGGAGTTTTCGAGCGATTTTCTTACCACCCGACAAAAATGGATCGAAATCAGTATTTCCGGACCAGACGAGGGCTAGTGTTTAAATTTTGATGTGAAACCTGAAACATAGTTATAAATTTTGGAGAAGAATGCTATAAGGGTCTCCCGGTCCTCCATTTCATCTAGACTTTTCGAGTGATTTTCGTACCACTCGACCATAATGGACCGAAATCTGTATTTTCGGACAAGACAATGGCTAGTATTTGGAATCTGACACGAAACCTGAAATGCATTTATAAATTTTGGAGAAGAATGCTATAAGGGTCTCTCGTACACATGAAAAAAATACCAAAATTCGTATTTTCGAACAAGCAATGGATAGTGTTTGAAATCTGACGCGGAACCTGAGTCACATTTATAAATTTAGTAGAAGAATGCTATAAGAGTCTCCTGGTCCTCCATTTCATCTATAATTTTCAGTGTATTTCGTACAAGACGATGGCTAGTGTTTTAAATCTGGCGCGGAACCCGAAACAAAGTTATAAATTTTGGGGAAGAATGCTATAATGGTCTCATGGTCCTCGATTTCAATTGGACTTTTCGGACGATTTTCATACCCCTCGACAAAAATGGACCAACATCTGTATTTTTAGACCAGACAATGGCTAGCGTTTGAAATCTGGCGCGTAACCTGAAACATAGGTATAAATTTTGGAGAAGAATGTTATAAGGGTCTCTCGGTCCTCGATTTCATCAGGACTTTTTGAGCGATTTTTGTACCACCCGACTAAAATGGACCAAAATCCGTATTTTCAAACAAGACGTTGGCTAGTGTTTTAAATCTGACGCGGAACCCGAAAGAAAATTATAAATTTAGAAGAAGAATGATATAAGGAACTCTTGGTTCTCGAATTCATCTGGACTTTTCGGACGATTTTCGTACCCCTCCACAAAAAAGGGCCAAAATCAGTATTTTCAGACCAGACGATGGCTAGTGTTTGAGATCTGGCACAGAACCCAAATCACAGTTATAAATTTTTTATAAGAATGCTTTAAGGGTCTCCTGGTACTCGATTTCAAATGGCCTTTTTGGGCAATTTTCATACCACACAACAAAAATGGACCAAAGTTCGTAGTTTCGAACCAAACGATGGTTAGTGTTTGAAATATAAGATGTAGAACCCGAAACACAATTATAAATTTAAGAGAAGAATGCTATAAGGGTCTCCTGGTCCTCGATTTCATCTAGACATTTTGGGTGATTTTTGTATCATCCAACAAAAATCTACCAAAATCCGTATTTTCATACAAAACGATGGGTAGTGTTTGAATTCTGATGCAGAATACGAAACACAATTAAAAATTTTGGAGAAGAATTTCGGGAGATTTTTGTCGATCTCTTGGTCCTCGATTTCTTCTGGTCTTTTTCGGGAGATTTTTGTACCACCCGACAAAAATAAACCGAAAATCGTATTTTTGGAACTGAATTTCTTCGGGTCTTTTTCGGGAGATGTTTAAAATCTGATGCAGAACCCGAAACACAATTATAAATTTTGGAGAAGAATTTCGGAATGGTCTCCTGGTCCTCGATTTCATATGGACTTTTCAGGCGATTTTCGTACCACCCGACTAAAATGGACCCAAATCCGTATTTTCGAACAAGACGCTGGCTCATGTTTGAAATTTGAAGCAGAACCCGAAACAAAATTATAAATTAAGAAGAATTTATAAGGGTCATTTGGTCCCCGATTTCATCTGGACTTTTCAGGCGATTTTCGTACCCATCGATGATAATGGACCAAACTCTGTATTTTCGGACCAGACGATGGCCAATGTTTGAAATCATACACGGAACCCAAAACACAGTTATTAATTCAGTAGAAGAATGCTATAGTTTGAGTCTTCTGGTCCTCGATTTCATATGAACTTTTCGGGAGATTTTCGTACCACGACAAAAAAGGACCAAAATCAGTATTTTCAGACCAGACGATGGCTAGTGTTTGAAACACACTTATAAATTTTGGAGAAGAATGCTACAAGGGTCTCTCGAGCCTCGATTTCATCTGGACTTTTTGGGCGATTTTTGTACCACACAACAAAAATGGACCAACATCTGTATTTTCGGACCAGACGATGGCCAATGTTTGAAATCATACACGGAACCCGAAACAAAGTTATTAATTCAGTAGAAGAATGCTATAGTTTGAGTCTTCTGGTCCTCGATTTCATCTAGACTGTTCGGGCAATTTTTGTACCACCAGACAAAAATGGACCGAAATCCGTATTTTCTTACAAGACGATGTCTAGTGTTTGAAATCCGATGCGGAACCCGAAACACAGTTATAAATTTTGGTGAAGAATGCTATAATGGTCTCCCGGTTCTCGATTTCATCTGGACGTTTTGGGAGATTTTCGTACCAACCGAATTAAATGGACCGAAATCTGTATTATTGAACAACACGATGCCTAGTGTTTCAAATCTAACGCGGAACCCGAAACACAACTATAAATTTAGAACAAGAATTCTATAATGGTTTCTCGGTCCTCGGTTTCATTTGGACTTTTCGGGCGACTTTCGTACCCATCGACGATAATGGACCAACATCTGTATTTTCGGACTAGACAATGGCTAGTGTTTGAAATTTGGCGCGAAACTTGAAATAAATTTATAAATTCTGGGGAAGAATGCTATAATGGTCTCTTGGTCCTCGATTTTATTTGGACTTTTCGAGCGACTTTCGTACCCCTCGACAAAAATAGACCAACATCTGTATTTTCGCACCAGACGATGTCTAGTGTTTGAAATTTGGCGGGGAACCTTAAACATAGTTATAGATTTTAGAGCATAATGCTATAAAAGTCTTTCAGTCCTCGATTCATCTGGACTTTTGAGGCGATTTTCGTACCACCCGATAAAAATGGACCGAAAGTGGGTGGTACGAAAATTCCTGATTTCATCTAGACTTTTCATTCAATTTTTGTACCACCCGACAAAAATGGGATGAAATTCATATTTTAGACCAAATGATGGCTAATGTTCAAAATATGATCCGAAACACAATTATAAATTTATGCGAAGAATACTCTTTAATTAATACATTATTTGACAACTCTATTTTATTAAATGTTATTATTATATTCGTTTTATTGTTTTACTACATAA
>NC_021162.2:11385564-11399500 GCF_000331145.2 Cicer arietinum
AGTACAACTACAAAACGAAGATAATATTAACATTTAATAAAGGCTTAATTGCAGTTTTGGTCCCCCTATTTTAGCTGAATCGCGAAAGTAGTCCCTCAATTATGTTTCTCCCCAGTTTTGGTCCCCCAAACAGAATTTTAGTCCAAAACTTGATGAAATTTTATTTTCTAAAGTCGTACTACACGATTTATGGTCATATATTTCAGGTACAATTGTTGCAAATGAGCTCTTGAGGCATTGTGTGACTTAAATAAATGCAAAAAAAAATGAAATCTCATCAAATTTTGTACCAAAATTCTGCACGGGGGACCAAAATTGGGGAGAAACAAAATGGGGGGGAATACTTTCGCGATTCAGTTAAAATAGGGGGACCAAAACTGCAATTAAGCCTTTAATAAAATAGTGTTGTCAATGTTACATTTTGGGCGATTTTCGTACCACCCGACTAAAATGGACCGATATCCGTATTTTTGAACAAGATGATGACTAGTGTTGGAAATCTGACGCGGAACCTAAACACAGTCATAAATTTAGGAGAAATTCGTATTTTTGAACAAAACAATGGCTAGTGTTTAAAATATGACACGAAACTCGGAACACAGTTATAAACTCAGAACACAGTTATAAATATTGGACTTTTTAGGAAATTCTTTTACCCCTCGACCAAAAAGGATCGAAATCTATATTTTCGGACCAGACGATGGCAAGTGTTTGAAATCTGGAGCAGAACCTAAAAACAAGAAATAAATTTTGGAGAAGAATGCTATCAAGGTCTCCTGGTCCTCTGTTTCCTTTGGACTTTTCTAGTGATTTTCGTACCTCCCGACAAAAAATGGACCAAAATCCGTATTTTCGAACAAGACTATGGCTAGTGTTTGAAATTTGACCCGGAACTTGAAACACAATTATAAATTTTGGAGAAGAATTCTATAAGGTTCTCTCGGTTCTTGATTTTATCTACACTTTTCGGGCGATTTTCATACCCCTCGACAAAAATTGACAAAAATCTGTATTTTTGGATCAGACGATGGCTAGTGTTTGAATTTCGACGTGGAACCCGAAACACAGTTATAAATTTTGGAGAAGAATGCTATAAGGGTCTCTTGGTCCTCGATTTCATTTGGACTTTTTGGGCGATTTTCGTACCACCCAACAAAAATGGACTGAAATTCATATTTTCAGACTAGAGTATGGTTAATGTTTAAAATCAAGCGCGGCGCCCAAAAAACAGTTATAAATTTTGGAGAAGAATGCAATAAGGGTCTCCCGGTCCTCGATTTCACCAAGACTTTTCGATTAATTTTCGTACCACCCGAATAAAATAGACAAAAATCCGTATTTTCGGACCAAACAATGGCTAGTGTTTGAAATCTGACACGAAACCCAAAACACACATATAAATCAGTATTTTCAGACAAGACGATGGCTAGTGTTTGAGATCTGGCGCAGAACCCGAAACATAGTTATAAATTTTGGAGAAGAATGCTATAAGGGTCTCCCGGTCCTCGATTTCATCTAGACTTTTCGGTCAATTTTCGTACCCATCGACAAAAATATGATGAAATATGTATTTTCAGACCAGAAGAAGGCTAGTGTTTGAGTTTTGACACAGATTTCATATGGACTTTTGGGCAATTTTTGTACCACCCAACAAAAGGAACCAATGTCAGTAGTTTCGGAAAAAATGATGCTTAGTGTATGAAATATAAGACGCAGAACCCGAAACACGGTTATAAATTTAGGAGAAGAATGCTATAAGGGTCTCCTGGTCCTCGATTTCATCTAGACTTTTCAGGCGATTTTTGTATCACCCGACAAAAATGGACTGATGGCTAGTGTTTCAATTCTGATGCGGAACCCGAAACACAATTATAAAATTTTGGAGAAGAATGCTATAAGGGTTTCCCAGTCCTCGATTTCATCTGGTCTTTTCGGGCAATTTTTGTACCACCTGACAAAAATCGTATTTTCGGACCAGACGATGGCTAATGTTTGACATTTGGCGCTGAACCCAAACACAGTTATAAATTTTGGAGAAGAATGCTATAATGGTCTCCAGGTCCTCGATTTCATATGGACTTTTCGGGCGATTTACGTACCACATGATTAAATGGACCGAAATCCGTATGTTTTAACAACACGATGGCTAGTGCTTGAAATCTGACGCAAAAACCGAAACACATTTATAAATTTAGAAGAAGAATTCTATAAGGGCCATTTGGTCCCCGATTTCATCTGGACTTTTCAGGCGATTTTCGTACCCATCGATGCTAATGGACCAAATTCTATATTTTCGGACCAGACGATGGACAATTTTTGAAATCAGACGCAGAACCCGGAACATAGTTATAAATTCATGAGTAGAATGCTATAATAAGAGTCTTCTGGTCCTCGATTTTATCGAGTCTTTTCGGGCAATTTTTGTACCACCGGACAACATTAGACCGAAAATCACATTTTCGGACAAGATGATGGCTAGTGTTTTAAATCTGGCGCGGAGCCTGGAACACAATTATAAATTTTGGAGAAGAATGCTATAATGGTCTCTCAGTCTTCGATTTGATCTGGACTTTTTTGGCGATTTTCGTACCACCAGACTAAAATTGATCGAAATCCGTATTTTCGAACAAGATGATGGCTAGTGTTTCAAATTAGACACCAAAACACATTTATAAATTTAGAACAAGAATTCTATAATGGTCTCCCGGTCCTCGATTTCATTTGGACTTTTCGGGCGACTTTCGTACCCATCGACGATAATGGACAAACATATGTAATTTCGGACTAAACGATGGCCAGTGTTTGAAATTTGGAGCGAAACCTGAAACAAAGTTATAAATTATGGGGAAGAATGCTATAATGGTCTCCCGGTCCTAAATTTCATATGGACTTTTCGGGCGACTTTCTTACCCCTCGAAAAAATTGGACCAACATCTATATTTTCGGACCAGACGATGACTAGTGTTTGAAGTCTGGCATGGAACCTGAAAGATAGTTATAAATTTTAGAGAAGAATGCTATAAGAGTATCTTAGTCCTCGATTTCATTGGGACTTTTCAGGCGAATTTCATACCACTCGTAAAAAATGGACCGAAATTGGGTGGTACGAAAATCCACGATTTCACGGAGACTTTTCAGGCAATTTTCATACCACCCGACAAAAATGGAACGAAATTCGTATTTTTAGACCAAATGATGCATAATGTGGAAAATATGACTCAAAACACACTTATAAATTTAGGAGAAGAATGCTTTTTAATTATTATATTATTTAACAACTCTATTTTATTAAATGTTATTATTATATTTGTTTTATAGTTTTACTACATAAAGAAGATAATAATAACATATGATAAAATAGAGTTGTCAAATAAAGTACTAATTACATATTAATTTTACAACTCAATTTTGTTATATGTTATTATTATTTTCGTTATTTAGTACAACTACAAAACGAAGATAATAATAACGTATAATAAAACAAAGTTGTCAAATAGATATGAAATTATTAATTTATTGGATAATTCTATTTTATTATATGTTATTATTATCTTCATTTTAAAGTTTGACTGCATAACGAAGATAGTAATATCATTAAATAAAATAGAGTTGTCAAATAAATATATAATTATTACTTTATTTGACAACTCTAATTTATTATAAGTTATTATTATCTTCGTTTTATAGTATTACTTCATAACCAAGATAATAATAACATTTAATAAATAAGAGTTGTCAAATAAAGTAATAATTACATATTTATTTGAAAACTCTATTTTATTAAATGATATTACTATCTTCGTTATGTAGTCAAACCTTAAAAATATTATAATAATAACATATAATAAAATAGAATTATCAAATAAATTAATAGTTACATATTTATTTCACAACTCTGTTTTATTATACGTTATCATTACCTTGGTTTTGTAGTTGTACTAAATAACGAAAATAATAATAACATATAACGAAATTGAGTTGTGAAATTAATATGTAATTATTACTTTATTTGACAACTCTATTTTATTATATGTTATTATTATCTTCGTTATATTGTAAAACTATAAAACGAACATAATAATAACATTTAATAAAATAGAGTTTTCAAATAATGTAATAATAAAAAAGCATTCTTCTCCTAAATTTATAATTGTATTTCAGGTCATATTTTGAACGTTAGCCATCATTTGGTCTAAAAATACGAATTTCGTTCCATTTTTGTCTGGAGGTACGAAAATTTCCTGAAAAGTCCCGATGAAATCGAGGACTAAGAGACTTTTATAGCATTCTTCTCTAAAATTTATAACTATGTTTCAGGTTCCGCGGCAGATTTCAAACACTAGTCATTGTCTATTTCGAAAATACAGATGTTGGTCCATTTTTGTCGAGGGGTACGAAAGTCACCCGAAGGTCCCAATGAAATCAAGGACCGTGAGATCATTATAGCATTCATCTTCAGAATTAAAACTTTGTTTCGGGTTCCGCACCAGATTTCAAATACTAGCCATCGTCTAGTCCGAAAATACAGATGTTGGTCCATTATCGTCGATGGTTACGAAAGTCGCTCGAAAAGTACAAATGAAATCGAGGACCGGGATAGCATTATAGAATTTTTGTTCTAAATTTAAAATTGTGTCGCGGGTTCCGCGTTAGATTTGAAACACTAGCCATCGTCTTGTTCGAAAATACGGATTTCGGTCCATTTTAGTCGGGTGGAATGAAAATCGCCCCAAAAGTCAAGATGAAATCGAGGACTGGGAGACAATTATAGCATTCTTCTCCAAAATTTATAATTGTGTTTCGGGTTCTGCGCTAGATTTCACACACTAGCTATCGTCTGGTCCGAAAATACGATTTTCGGTCTATTTTTATCGGGTGGTACAAAAATTGTCCGAAAAGACCAGATGAATTCGAGGACCAGGATACCCTTATAGCATTCTTTTCCCAAATTTATAACTGTGTTTTGGGTTCGTGCAAGATTTCAAACACTAACCATCGTTTTGTTCGAAAATACAAATCTCGGTCCATTTTAGTCTGGTGGTTTGAAAATCGACGAAAAAGTCCAGGTGAAATCGAGGAGTCGGAGACCCTTATATCATTCTTCTCCAAAATTTATACTTGTGGTCCGGGTTCTACGTCAAAACTCAAACACTAGCCTTCTTCTGGTCGGAAAATACATATTTCATCATATTTTTGTCGATGGGTACAAAAATTGACCGAAAAGTCTAGATGAAATCGAGGACCGGGAGACCCTTATAGCATTCTTCTCCAAAATTTACAACTGTGTTTCGGTTTTTGCGTCAGAATTCAAACACTAGCCATCGTCTTGTTCGAAAATATGGATTTCATTCCATTTTAGTTGAGCGGTATGAAAATCGCCCGAAAAGTCCAGTAGAAATCGAGGACCGAGAGACCCTTATAGCATTCTTATCCAAAAATTATAACTGTGTTTCGGGTTCCGCATTAGATTTCCAACACTAGCCCTCGCCATGTTTGGAAATACAGATTTCGGTTGTTTTTTGTCGAGGGTTATGAAAATTGCCCGATAGTCCAGATGAAATCAAGGACCGAGAGACCCTTATAACATTCTTCTCCAAAATTTATAACTTTGTTCCAGGTTCTGTGTCAGATTTCAATCACTAACCATCGTTTTATTCGAAAATACAGATTTTGGTTCATTTTAGTAGGGTGGTACGAAAATCGTCCAAAAAGTCCAGATTAAATCGAGGACCGGAAGACCTTTATAGCATTCTTCTCCAAAATTTATAATTGTCTTTCAGATTCCGCGACATATTTCAGACACTAACCATCGATTTGTTCGAAAATACGAATTTTGGTCCATTTTAGTCGTGTGGTACGAAAATTGCCCGAAAAGTGATGAAATTGAGGACCAGGAGACCTTTATAGCATTCTTCTCACAAATTTATAACTGTTTTTCATGCTCTGCGCCCGATTTTCAAATCTAGTCATCGTCTTGTCCAAAGATATGAATTTCTGTCCATTTTTATTGGGTGGTACGAAAATCACCCAAAAAGTCCAGATGAAATCGAGGATAGGGAGACCCTTATAACATTCTTCTTCTAAATTTATAAATGTGTTTCAGGTTCCGCGTCAAATTTTAAACACTAGTCGTAGACTTGTTCGAAAATACGAATTTTGGTCCATTTTAGTTAGGTGGTATGAAAATCGAAGACAAGGAGACCCATATAGCATTCTTCTCAAAAATTTATAATCGTGTTTCGGGTTTCGCGCCAGATTTCAAACACTAACCATAGTTTTGTTTGAAAATACGAATTTTCGGTCCATTTTAGTTGGGTGGTACGAAAATCGCTCGAAAAGTCCAAATGAAATCTAGGACCGAGATACCGTTATAGCATTCTTCTTCTAAAGTTATAACTGTGTTTCAGGTTCCGCATTAGATTTCAAACACTAGCCATCGTGTTTTTCTAAAATACGAATTTCTGTCTATTTTAGTCGGGTGGTACGAAAATCGCTCGAAAAGTGCCAATGAAATCTAGGACCGGAAGACCCTTATATCATTCATCTACAAAATTTATATATGTGTTTCGGGTTTCGCGTTAGATTTCCCACACTAGCCATCGTCATGTTTGAAAATACAGATTTCGGTCCTTTTTTGTCGAGGGTTACGAAAATCGCTAGATAAGTCCAGATGAAATCGAGGACCGGGGTGACCCTTATAGCACTCTTCTCCTTAATATATAACAATGTTTCTGCTTTCGAATCAGATTTCAATCACTAGCCATCTTCTAGTCTGAAAATACAGATTTTGGTCCATTTTTGTCGAGGGGACGAAAATTGCCCGAAAAGTCCAGATAAAATCGAGGACAGAGAGACCCTTATAACATTATTCATCTAAATTTATATCTGTTTAACGGGTTCTGTGTCAAATTTCAAACACTAACCATCGTTTTGTTCGAAAATACAGATTTTGGTTCATTTTAGTAGGGTGGTAAGAAAATCGTCCAAAAAGTCCAGACCAAATCGAGGAATGTAAGACCTTTATAGCATTCTTCTCCAAAATTTATAATTGTGTTTCATGTTCCGCAACAGATTTCAAACACTAACCATCGTTTTGTTCGAAAATTTGAATTTCGGTCCATTTTTATCGTGTGGCACGAAAATCGCCCAAAAAGACCAGATGTAATCGAGGACCAGGAGACCCTTATATCATTCTTCTCCAAAATTTAAAACTATTTTTCGGGCTCCGCGCCCGATTTTAAACACTAGCCAATGTTTGGTCCGAAAATACGAATTTCGATCCATTTTTGTTCCGTGGTACGAAAATCGGCCAAAAAGTCCAGATGAAATCGAGGATAGGGAGACCCTTATAACATTCTTCTTCTAAATTTATAATTGTGTTTCAGGTTCCGCGTCAGATTTCAACACTAGCCATAGTCTTGTTCGAAAATACGAATTTCGGCCCATTTTAGTTAGGTGGTATGACAATCTTTAGAAAAAGTCCAATGAAATCGAAGACCAGGAAACCCTTAGAGCATTCTTCTACAAAATTTATAAATGTGATTCGGGTTTCGCGCCAGATTTCAAACACTAACCATCGTTTAGTCAGGTGGTACGAAAATCGCTCGAAAAGTCCAAATGAAATCTAGGACCGAGAGACCGTTATAGCATTCTTCTTCTAAATTTATAACTGTGTTTCGGGTCCCGCGTCAGATTTCAAAAACTAGCCATTGTTTTGTTTTAAAATATGAATTTCTGTCCATTTTAGTCGGGTGGTACGAGAATCGATCGAAAAGTGCAACGGGAGACCTTATATCATTCTTCTCCAAAATTTATAACTATGTCTCGAGGTTCGCGTTAGATTTCAAACACTAGCCCTGGTCATGTTTGAAAATACATATTTCGGTCCTTTTTTGTCGAGGGTTACGAAAATCGCTCGAAAAGTCCAGATGAAATCGAGGACCGGGTGACCCTTATAGCATTCTTCTCCTAAATATATAACAACGTTTCTCATTTCGGGTCAGATTTCAATCACTAGCCATCCTCTGGTCTGAAAATACATATTTTGGTCCATTTTTTCGAGTGGTACGAATATTGCCCGAAAAGTCCAGATGAAATCAAGGTCCGAGAGACCTTTATAACATTCTTCATCTAAATTTATAAATGTGTATCGGGTTTTGCGTCAGAATACAAACACAAGCCATCGTCTTGTTTAAAAATACATATTTCGGTCCATTTTAGTCGGGTGGTACGAAAATCACTCGAAAAGTTTATATGAAATCGAGGACATGGAGAACCTTATAGCATTCTTCTCTAAATATATCACAGTGTTTCAGGTTCTGCGTTAGATATCAAACACTAGCAATCGTCTGGTCCAAAAATACAGATTTCGGTCCATTTTGGTCGAGGTGTACGAAAATTGATAAAACCCTAATAGACTTCTTTTCCTAAATTTATAATTCAATTTCGGGTTCCGCGTCAGATTTCAAACACTAGCAATTATCTTGTTCAGACCCTTATACATTCTTCTTCTAAATTTATAATTGTGTTTCAGGTTCCGCGTCAGATTTCAACACTAGCCATAGTGTTTGTTCGAAAATACGAATTTCGGGCCATTTTAGTTAAGTGGTATGACAATCGCCAGAAAAGTCCAAATCAAATCGAAGATCGGGAAACCCTTATAGCATTCTTCTCCAAGATTTAGAACAGTGATTCGGGTTCCGCGCCAGATTTCAAACATTAACCATCGTTTAGTTTGAAAATTCGTATTTCAGTCCATTTTAGTCGGGTGGTACGAAAACCGCTCGAAAAGTCCAAATGAAATCTACGAACGAGAGACCGTTATAGCATTCTTCTTCTAAATTTATAACTGTGTTGCGGGTTCCGCGTCAGATTTCAAACACATCCCACCATTTTGTTCGAAAATACGAATTTCTGTCCATTTTAGTCGGGTGGTACGAAAATCACCCGAAAAGTCCAAATGAAATCTAGGACCGGGACACCCTTATATCAGTCTTCTCCAAAATTTATAAATGTGTTTCAGGTTTCGTGTCAGATTTCAAACACTAGCCATAGTCTTTTTCGAAAATACGGATTTCGGTCCTATTTTGTCGATGGTACGAAAATCACCTGAAAAGTCTAGATGAAATTAATGACAGGAAAACTCTAGTAGTATTCTTCCCCAAAATTTATAATTGTACTTCGGGTTCCGCGTCATATTTCAAACACTAGCTATCGTTTGGTCCGAAAATACGGATTTCGTTCCATTTTTGTCGGGTGGTACGAAAATCCCCCGAAAAGTCCAGATGAAATCGAGGATCGAGAGACCCTTACAATATTCTTCTCCTAAATTTATAAAAGTGTTTCGGATTTCGCATCAGATTTCAAACACTAGTCATCATCTGGTCAGAATAATAGATTTCGGTCCATTTTTTTCGAGGGGTAAGAAAATCGCCCAAAAAGTCCAGATGAAATCGAGGACATGGAGACCCTGATAGGATTCTTCTTCTAAATTTATAATTGTGTTTCGGCTTACGCGTCAGATTTCAAAAACTTGGCATCGTATTGTTCAAAAGTACGGGTTTCAGTCCATTTTAGTCGGGTGGTACGAAAGTCGCCTATAAAGTCCAAATGAAATCTAGGACTGGGAGATCCTTATAGCATTCTTCACACAAATTTATAAATCTGTTTCGAGTTCTGAGCTAGATTTCAAACACTAGCCAAAGTCTAGTCTGAAAATACGAATTTCGGTCCAATTTTGTCGAGTGGCACGAAAATCGCCAGAAAAGACCAAATGAAATCGAGGACCAGGAAACCCTTTTAACATTCTTCTCCAAAATTTATAACCAAGTTTCGGGTTCCGCCTCAGATTTCAAACACTAGCAATTGTCTTGTTCGAAATACAGAATTCGGTCTATTTTTGTCGGGTGGTACGAAAATCTCTCGAAAAGCCCAGATTAAATCAATGACCGGGAGACCCTTAAAACATTCTTCTCCTAAATTTATAACTGAGTTTCGGTTTCCGCATTAGATTTCAAATACTAGCAATCATCTTGTTCGAAAATACGGATTCCCGTCCATTTTTTGTCGCGTGGTACGAAAATCACCCGGAAAGTTCAAATGAAACCGAGGACTTGGAGACCCTGATAGCATTCTTCTCCAAAATTTATTACTGGTTTTTAGGTTCTACGCTAGATTTCAAACACTTGCCATCGTCTGGTCCAAAAATATAGATTTCGATCATTTTTTATCGAGGGGTAAGAAAATCGCCTGCAAAGTCCAGATGAAATCAACGACCGAGAGACCCTTATAGCATTCTTCTCCTAAATTTAAATCTGTGTTCCAATTTCTGTATCAGATTTCAAACACTAGCCATTGTTTTGTTCGAAAATACGAATTTTGGTCCATTTTAGTCGGGTGGTACGATAATCACCCGAAAATACCAGAGGAAATCGAGGATCGGGAGACCCTTATAGCATTCTTCTCCTAAATATATAACAATGTTTCAGATTTCGGGTTAGATTTCAAACACTAGCCATCGTCTGGTTCGAAAATATAGATTTTGGTCCATTTATTTCGAAGGGTACGAAAATCTCCCGAAAAGTCCAAATGAATTCGACGACTGAGAGACCCTTATAGCGTTCTTCTTCTAAATTTAATACAGTATTTCAGATTCCATGTCAAATTTGAAACACTAGCCATCGTGTGGTCCGAAAATATGGATTTCAATCCATTTTAGTTTAGTGGTATGAAAATCGCTTGAAAAGTCCAGATGAAATCGAGGACCGGGAGACCCTTATAGAATTCTTTTCCTAAATTTATAAATGTGTTTCAGATTCCATATAATACCACTAGTTTTGATACAAAAGTCCTGATAATATCTTGACAACGACAAATTTCACACACTAGCCACCGTCTTGTTCGAAAATACATATTTCTTTCCATTTTGTCGGGTGGTACGAAAATCGCCTGAAAAGTCCAGATGAAATGGAGGACTGGGAAACCCTTATAGCATTCTTGTCCTAAATTTATAACAGACTTTCAGGTTCCGTGTCAAATTTCAAACACTAGCCCTCTTCTATTCCAAAAATAAAATCGATCCAAAAGTCCAAATGAAATCGAGGACCGGGAAACCCTTATTGCATTCTTCTGCTTAATATATAACCGTGTCTCCGGTTCCGCATCAGATTTCAAACACTAACCATCGTTTGGTCCGAAAATACATATTTTGGTCAATTTTTGTCGAGGGGTACGATACTCACTCGAAAAGTCCAGATGAAATCGAGGACCGAGAGAACCTTATAGCATTCTTCTTCTAAATTTATAACCGTGTTTCGAGATCCGCGTCAGATTTCAAACGCTAGCCATGGTCTTGTTCGAAAATACCGATTTCGGTCCAATTTAGTCGGGTGGTACGAAAATAGCCCGAAATGTCCAGATGAAATCGAGGACTAGGAGACTCTTATAACATTCTTCTCTTAAATTTATAATTGTGTTTCAAGTTCTGCGTCATTTTCAAGCACTATCTATGGTCTTGTTCGAAAATACGGATTTCGGTCCATTTTTGTCGTGTGGTACGAAAATTGCCCGAAAATTCCAGATGAAATCGAGGACCGGGAGACCCTTATAAAATTCTTCTCTTAAATATATAACAGTGTTTTCGAATTCCGCGTCAAATTTCAAACACTAGCCATCGTTTGGTCAAAAAATACAGATATTGGTCCATTTTTGTCGAGGGGTACGAAAATCGCCCAAAAAGTCCATATGAAATCGAGGACCGAGAGACTTTTATAGCATTGTTCTTCTAAATTTATAAATGTGTTTCGGGTTGCATGTAAGATTTCAAACACTAGCCATCATCTTGTTCGAAAATACGAATTTCGGTCCATTTTTGTCGTGTGGTACGAAAATAGCTTGAAAAGTCTAGATGAAATCGAGGACCGAGCGACCCTTATATCATTCTTCTCCTTAATATATAATAGTTTTTCGGGTTCCGTGTCAGATTTCAAACACTAGTAATCGTCTGGTCCGAAAATACCGATTTTTGTCAATTTTTGTCAAGGGGTATGAAAATCGCCATAAAAGTCTATATTAAATCTAGGACCGAGAGACACTTATAGCATTCTTCTTCTAAATTTATGATTGTATTTCGGTTTCCGCATCAGATTTCAAACACTAGCCATCGTATTGTTCGAAAATACGGATTTCGGTCCATTTTAGTCGGTTGGTACGTAAATTGCCTAAAATGTCCAGATGAAATCGAGGACCAGGAGTCTCTTATAGCATTCTTCTCCTCAATTTATAAATGAGTTTCGGGTTCCGCGTCAGATTTCAAACACTATCTATCGTCTTGTTCGAAAATACGGATTTCGGTCAATTTTTTGCGAGTGGTACCAAAATCGCCCCAATAGTCCAGATGAAATCGAGGATTTAAGGTGTCCTTTATAGCATTCTTCTTCTAAATTTATAATTATGTTTCGAGTTCCGCACCAGCATTGAAATACTAGCCATCATCTTGTTCGAAAATACAGATATCGGTCCATTTTAGTCTGGACGTACGAAAATCTTCTGAAATGTCCAGATGAAATCGAGGACCAGGAGACTCTTATTGCATTCTTTTCCTAAATTTATAACTGGGTTTCGGGTTCCGAGTCACATTTCTAATACAAGCTATCGTCTGGTCCGAAAATACACATTTCGGTCCCTTTTTGTCGGGTGGTACGAAAATCGCCCAAAAAGTCCAAATGAAATTGAGGACCAGGAAACCATTATTGCATTGTTCTCCTAAATTTTGTTAATTTTTTTTCGGGTGGTAGGAAAATCGCCCGAAAAGTCCAAATGAAATCGAGGACCAAGAGACCACTTTAACATTTTTCTCCTAAATATAAAATAGTGTTTCAGGTTTCGCGTCAGATTTCAAGCACTAGCTATCGTCTGGTTTGAAAATACAGATTTTGGTCCATTTTTGTCGAGGGGTACGACACTTGCCCGAAAAGTTCAGATGAAATCGAGAACCGAGAGTCCCTTATAGCATTCATCTTCTAAATTTATAACAATGTTTCGGTTTTCGCGTCAGATTTTAAACACTAGCCATCGTCTTGTTCGAAAATACATATTTTGGTCCTTTTTTACAAGGTGGTACGAAAATCGCCGAAAAGTCCAGATGAAATCGAGGACCGATAGACCCTTAAAGATTTTTTCTCCTAAATATATAATAGTGATTTGGGTACCGCGTCAGATTTCAAAAACTAGCCATCGTCTAGTTGAAAAATATAGATTTTTGTCCATTTTTGTCGAAGGGTACGAAACTCGCCTGAAAAGTCTAGATGAAATCGAGGACCGAGAGTCCCTTATAGCACTCTTTTTCTAAATTTATAAATTTGTTTCAGTTTCCGCGTCAGATTTCAAACAATAGCCATCATCTTGTTCGAAAACACTAGTTTCAGTACATTTTAGTCGGGTGGTACGTAAATAGCCCAAAAATTCAAGATGAAATCGAGGACCAGGAGACTCTGATAGAATTCTTCACCTAAATTTATAATTGTGGTTCGGGTTCCGCGTTTGTTTTCGAACACTATCCATTGTCTTGTTCAAAAATTTGGATTTCAGTCCATTTTTGCCGTTTGGTACGAAAATCGCCCAAGAGTCCACATGAAATCGAGGATCGAGAGACCCTTATAGCATTCTTCTTCTAACAATAGCCATCATCTTGTTCGAAAATATGGATATCGTTCCATTTTAGTCAGGTGCTACGAAAATCGCCCAAAATGTCCAGATGAAATCGAGGATCAGAAGACTCTTGTAGAATTCTTCTCCTAAATTTATAACTGTGTTTCGGGTTCCGTGTCAGTTTTCAAACATTATCCATCGTCTTATTCGAAAATACGGATTTCGGTCCATTTTTGTCGGGTGGTATGAAAATCGCATGAAAAGTCCAGATGAAATCGAGGACCGAGAG
>NC_021162.2:11399510-11405478 GCF_000331145.2 Cicer arietinum
CATCTTGTTCGAAAATATGGATATCGTTCCATTTTAGTCAAGTGGTATGAAAATCGCCCGAAATGTCCAGATGAAATCGAGGACCAGAAGACTCTTGTAGAATTCTTCTCCTAAATTTATTACTATGTTTCGGGTACCGTGTCAGTTTTCAAACACTATCCATCGTCTTATTCGAAAATACGAATTTCGATCCATTTTTGTCGAGCGGTATGAAAATCGCAAGAAAAGTCCAGATGAAATAGTGGACCGAGAGACCCTTTTAACATTCTTCTCCTTAATATATAACAGTGTTTTCAGTTTTCCGCGTCGTATTTCAAATACTAGCTATCGTCTGGTTTGAAAATATAGATTTTGGTCCATGTTTGTCGAGGGGTACGAAACTTGCCCGAAAGGTTTAGATGAAATCAAGGACCGAGAGTCCCTTATAGCATTCTTCATCTAAATTTATAACAGTTTTTCGGTTTTCGCGTCAGATTTCAAACACTGGTTGTCATCTTGTTCGAAAATACGAATTTCGACTCATTTTAGTCAAGTGGTAAAAAATCACCCGAAATGTCCAGATGAAATCGAGGACCTAGAGACCCTTATAGCATTCATCTCCTAAATTTATAAATGTGTTTCGGGTTCCGCGTCAGATTTCAAACACTGGTTGTCATCTTGTTCGAAAATACGAATTTCGACTCATTTTAGTCAAGTGGTAAAAAATCACCCGAAATGTCCAGATGAAATCGAGGACCGGGATACCCTTATAGAATTCTTCTCCTAAATATATAACTGTGTTTCGGGTTCCGCATCAGATTTCAAACACTACCAATCGTCTGGTCCGAAAATACATTTTTTGTAGAGGGATACGAAAATCGGCCGTAAAGTCCAGATGAAATCGAGGACCTAGAGACCCTTATAGCATTCATCTCCTAAATTTATAAATGTGTTTCGGGTTCCGCGTCAGATTTCAAACACTAGCCACGTCTTGTTCGAAAATACGCATTTCGGTACATTTTTGTCGTGTAGTACGAAAATCCCCGAAAAGTCCAAATGAAATCGAGGATCAAGAGACCCTCATAGCATTCTTCTCCTAAATATATAACAGTTATTCGGGTTCCGCGTCAGATTTCCAACACTAGCCATCGTCTAGTCCAAAAATATAGATTTTTTTCTCGAGGGATACGAAACTCGCCCGAAAAGTCCAGATGAAATCGAGGACCGAGAGTCCCTTATAACATTCTTCTTCTAAATTTATAACTGTGTTTCGGTTTCCGCATCAGATTTCAAACAAAAGCCATTATCTTGTTCGAAAATACAGATTTCGGTCCATTTTAGTCGGGTGGTACGAAAATGGAAAGAAATATGTATTTTCGTACAAGACAATGGCTAATGTTTGAAATCTGACGTTGTGAAGCTTTTATCAGGACTTTTGTATCATATCTAGTGGTATTATAAGGAGTCTAAACACATTTATAAATTTAGCAGAAGAATTCTATAAGGGTCTCCCTGTAACACCCCGTTTTTCAAAGCGAGGGTATATTTTTTTTTTGAAAGTAATTAAACATAAAACAGAGAAATAGATAAAGAAATGCCTTTGGATAAATAACTGAGTCATTATAATTTACGCAGCGGAAAAGTTTCTTCAATTATAAATCCAAAACATTTTTACATAACATCAAATGGTACATGGGACCCATCCAAAGATGATATCAAACTGATAATATTTGTATAAGTACAGTTTTCCAAAACTAAAATACTCCAACCCAAAAAGAAGGACCCCTAGTCCCTATACATCATCCTAATCTGATCATCCTACCAAAAAGCTATACACCCTGAGTAATCTCCACGCGCCCCGTGAGATCCTCCTAACGTAACAGCAGTCAAGCGTTCCCATCTCCATCCCTGTCCGTAGGGTACGAACCAGTAGGGCCGTCCTGACTCTCATCTGAGGGCAAAGCCCAGATTTCCACAATAGTGTAAAGGGTCACCAACCAGAAAATAACAGTTAACACATAGCAATTAAGTTTTTGAATGCTCAAAACAACTTTTTAACTAAGCATGCACCTTAAAAGGGTTTCCATATGCCAAACATGCATAAACAAGGTTGAGAAATGAAGTTTTTAACAAAACAACATTGTTGTATTCGAATACAGCATCTCTGTATTCGAATACAAGGCTGTTTCAGCATTCAGCAAAAAAAACAGCATGTCTGTATTCGAATGTAACAGTCTGTATTCGACTACACAGCAAGTCAGTAGCAAAATGTATTCGAATACAGCAGTCTGTATTCGACTACACAGTAAGTCAGTGGCAAAAACAGCATGTCTGTATTCGAATACAACAGTCTGTATTCAACTACACAGTAAGTCAGTGGCAAAAACAGCATGTCTGTATTCGAATACAACAGTCTGTATTCGACTACACAGCAAGTCAGTAGCAAAATGTATTCGAATACAGCAGTCTGTATTCGACTACACAGTAAGTCAGTGGCAAAAACAGCATGTCTGTATTCGAATACAACAGTCTGTATTCGACTACACAGCAAGTCAGTAGCAAAATGTATTCGAATACAGCAGTCTGTATTCGACTACACAGTAAGTCAGTGGCAAAAACAGCATGTCTGTATTCGAATACAACAGTCTGTATTCGACTACACAGCAAGTCAGTAGCAAAATGTATTCGAATACAGCAGTCTGTATTCGACTACACAGTAAGTCAGTGGCAAAAACAGCATGTCTGTATTCGAATACAACAGTCTGTATTCGACTACACAGCAAGTCAGTAGCAAAATGTATTCGAATACAGCAGTCTGTATTCGACTACACAGTAAGTCAGTGGCAAAAACAGCATGTCTGTATTCGAATACAACAGTCTGTATTCGACTACACAGCAAGTCAGTAGCAAAATGTATTCGAATACAGCAGTCTGTATTCGACTACACAGTAAGTCAGTGGCAAAAACAGCATGTCTGTATTCGAATACAACAGTCTGTATTCGACTACACAGCAAGTCAGTAGCAAAATGTATTCGAATACAGCAGTCTGTATTCGACTACACAGTAAGTCAGTGGCAAAAACAGCATGTCTGTATTCGAATACAACAGTCTGTATTCGACTACACAGCAAGTCAGTAGCAAAATGTATTCGAATACAGCAGTCTGTATTCGACTACACAGTAAGTCAGTGGCAAAAACAGCATGTCTGTATTCGAATACAACAGTCTGTATTCGACTACACAGCAAGTCAGTAGCAAAATGTATTCGAATACAGCAGTCTGTATTCGACTACACAGTAAGTCAGTGGCAAAAACAGCATGTCTGTATTCGAATACAACAGTCTGTATTCGACTACACAGCAAGTCAGTAGCAAAATGTATTCGAATACAGCAGTCTGTATTCGACTACACAGTAAGTCAGTGGCAAAAACAGCATGTCTGTATTCGAATACAACAGTCTGTATTCGACTACACAGCAAGTCAGTAGCAAAATGTATTCGAATACAGCAGTCTGTATTCGACTACACAGTAAGTCAGTGGCAAAAACAGCATGTCTGTATTCGAATACAACAGTCTGTATTCGACTACACAGCAAGTCAGTAGCAAAATGTATTCGAATACAGCAGTCTGTATTCGACTACACAGTAAGTCAGTGGCAAAAACAGCATGTCTGTATTCGAATACAACAGTCTGTATTCGACTACACAGCAAGTCAGTAGCAAAATGTATTCGAATACAGCAGTCTGTATTCGACTACACAGTAAGTCAGTGGCAAAAACAGCATGTCTGTATTCGAATACAACAGTCTGTATTCGACTACACAGCAAGTCAGTAGCAAAATGTATTCGAATACAGCAGTCTGTATTCGACTACACAGTAAGTCAGTGGCAAAAACAGCATGTCTGTATTCGAATACAACAGTCTGTATTCGACTACACAGCAAGTCAGTAGCAAAATGTATTCGAATACAGCAGTCTGTATTCGACTACACAGTAAGTCAGTGGCAAAAACAGCATGTCTGTATTCGAATACAACAGTCTGTATTCGACTACACAGCAAGTCAGTAGCAAAATGTATTCGAATACAGCAGTCTGTATTCGACTACACAGTAAGTCAGTGGCAAAAACAGCATGTCTGTATTCGAATACAACAGTCTGTATTCGACTACACAGCAAGTCAGTAGCAAAATGTATTCGAATACAGCAGTCTGTATTCGACTACACAGTAAGTCAGTGGCAAAAACAGCATGTCTGTATTCGAATACAACAGTCTGTATTCGACTACACAGCAAGTCAGTAGCAAAATGTATTCGAATACAGCAGTCTGTATTCGACTACACAGTAAGTCAGTGGCAAAAACAGCATGTCTGTATACCGTTTCACCCGAAACGCCTTAAATTAACCGTAAAGTATTTTCCGCAGTTAAATTCAATTTATTTATCGACGAGAAATTCTAATTGGCATTGAAATATCTTTTTGATTATAAAACTCCAAAATATTATTAACTTTGGTCAAATATCTTTTTGACGTTGTGAAGCTTTTATCAGGACTTTTGTATCATATCTAGTGGTATTATAAGGAATCTAAACACATTTATAAATTTAGCAGAAGAATTCTATAAGGGTCTCCCGGTCCTCGATTTCATGTGGACTTTTCGGGCGATTTTCATACCACTAGTCTAAAATGGATTGAAATCCGTATTTTCGGACCAAACGATGGCTAGTGTTTAAAATTTGACATGGAACCTAAAATACAATTATAAATTTAGAAGAAGAATGCTATAAGGGTCTCTTGGTCGTCGATTTCATCTAGACTTTTCGGGCGATTTTCGTACCCCTCGACAAAAATTGACAAAAATCTAAATTTTCAGACCAAACAATGGCTACTGTTTGAAATCTGACCCAGAATCCGAAACACTGTTATATATTTAGGAGAAGAATGCTACAAGGGTCTCCAGGTACTCGATTTCATGTAGTAGTTTCGGTTGATTTTCGTACCACCCGACTAAAATGGACCAAAATTCGTATCTTTGAACAAAACAATGGCTAGTGTTTGAAATTCGACACGGAACTCGGAACACAGTTATAAATTTAGGAGAAGAATGCTATAAGGGTCTCTCGGTCCTCGATTTCATCTGGGCTTTTCGGTTGATTTTCGTACCACCCGACTAAAATGGACCAAAATTCGTATCTTTGAACAAAACAATGGCTAGTGTTTGAAATTCGACACGGAACTCGGAACACAGTTATAAATTTAGGAGAAGAATGCTATAAGGGTCTCTCGGTCCTCGATTTCATCTAGGCTTTTCGGGCCATTTTCGTACTACCCGACTAAAATGGACCGAAATCTGTATTTTTGAACAAGACGATGGCTAGTTTTTGAAGTCTGACGCAAAACCCGAAACACAGTTTAGATCTGGACTTTTCAACCGATTTTCTTACGCCTCGAAAAATATGACCGAAATCTATTATTAGGATAGATGATGGCTAGTGTTTGAAATCTGATGTGAAATCCCAAACACTGTTATAAATTTAGAAGAAGAATGTTGTAAGAGTCTCCCGATCCTCGATTTCATCTGGACATTTCGGGGGATTTTCGTACCACCAGACAAAAATGGACCGAAATCCGTATTTTCTGACCAAACGATGGCTAGTGTTGAAAATAGGGGTTTGAGCCCGAAAAACAGTTATAAATTTTGGAGAAGAATGCTATAAGGGTCTCCTGGTCCTCGATTTTATCTAGACTTTTCGGGAGATTTTCGTACCACCCGACCAAAATGTACCGAAATCCGTATTTTCGGACAAGTCAATGGCTAGTGTTTGATGTAACACCCTAAGTTTTATGATAAATTATTCTATTAATTAAATAGGATTTTAAATAATTAATTTGATGTTAAAATTATTAAAAAAATATATGTTAATAAACTTTGTGATTAATTTCCGTTATATAGGTGATTTTTATGATGTGCTAGTTTTATATATACTAGATTA
>NC_021162.2:11405521-11412295 GCF_000331145.2 Cicer arietinum
ATACTAGATTAAATGAGCGATATAAATAATAAATATTATATTTTATTATCTGATATACTTTTTAAAAAATAATAGTATTTAGTGTAATATATATTTAAAAGAAAAAGATTTTATACGATTTTACGTGTATGTACGCACAGCCAATTAATATCATTCTTTTATGCGTTTGACTAATATTAAATGTGTACTTAATTATATTTATTTAATTCTAAATATATTTTATTTTAATTATTTACATTATAAATAATTATCTTTAGATAGTGGTAATATTGTGTTTGATTTTCTTTATTTTTATATACTTATTATGATTTAATTTCGTTAAATGTGTGGCATTTGATATTATTGTGATAATTGATTTAATTTCATTAAATGTGTGGGATTTGATATTATTGTGATATTTGATTTAATTTCGTTAAATGTGTGGCATTTGATATTATTGTGATAATTGATTTAATTTCATTAAATGTGTGGGATTTGATATTATTGTGATATTTGATTTAATTTCGTTAAATGTGTGGCATTTGATATTATTGTGATAATTGATTTAATTTCATTAAATGTGTGGGATTTGATATTATTGTGATATTTGATTTAATTTCGTTAAATGTGTGGCATTTGATATTATTGTGATAATTGATTTAATTTCATTAAATGTGTGGGATTTGATATTATTGTGATATTTGATTTAATTTCGTTAAATGTGTGGCATTTGATATTATTGTGATAATTGATTTAATTTCATTAAATGTGTGGGATTTGATATTATTGTGATATTTGATTTAATTTCGTTAAATGTGTGGCATTTGATATTATTGTGATAATTGATTTAATTTCATTAAATGTGTGGGATTTGATATTATTGTGATATTTGATTTAATTTCGTTAAATGTGTGGCATTTGATATTATTGTGATAATTGATTTAATTTCATTAAATGTGTGGGATTTGATATTATTGTGATATTTGATTTAATTTCGTTAAATGTGTGGCATTTGATATTATTGTGATATTTGATTTAATTTCGTTAAATGTGTGGCATTTGATATTATTGTGATATTTGATTTAATTTCGTTAAATGTGTGGCATTTGATATTATTGTGATATTTGATTTAATTTCGTTAAATGTGTGGCATTTGATATTATTGTGATATTTGATTTAATTTCGTTAAATGTGTGGCATTTGATATTATTGTGATATTTGATTTAATTTCGTTAAATGTGTGGCATTTGATATTATTGTGATATTTGATTTAATTTCGTTAAATGTGTGGCATTTGATATTATTGTGATATTTGATTTAATTTCGTTAAATGTGTGGCATTTGATATTATTGTGATATTTGATTTAATTTCGTTAAATGTGTGGCATTTGATATTATTGTGATATTTGATTTAATTTCTTTAAATGTGTGGTGTGTTATATTATTGTGATATTGGTTGTTGAATTAATTTTATGCATATGTTTGATTAGATGAGTTTAAATGATGTTATAATAAAAATAGATGTGTTGTGATAATTATATGTAATGATGATAATGTATGATTAATAATGGTGATGTGAAAATTTTGTGATGAATATATGTGTTGTTGTATGATTGATGATAGTGATTCTATAAATTGTGATGAGTTTATGTGATGATGATGATGATGTGTGATTAATTATAGTGATGTTATAAATTGTGATGAGAATATTGTGATTTCAATTTGTGTATGAGATGACTGTATTAATGGAGTATCATATACCAACGAGGGGAGAAAATAAATATTGTGAATTTGTGAAGTGGAGGTTATTTTGTCATCATATAGGTAGGGCCTGACAAGCCTAGTGATTCCGGGGAAGTACAACTGAATGAGCCTGATCGTGGCAGTCTGCTGTCGAGCCTTAAGGCAAGATTGTTAGACCTTGGAGGTATTCGGGTGGGGAATTCCTAGGTGACTTGGAGGTAACACTCCAAATGTCAGGAGCTACCACGCGACACACGTTTACCTCGACTGTCACGTATATGTGTCTCGGGTTGAGTTGAGGGATCTATGAGGACATGGCCAATTTGAATTGTCCGTCCACCGGGATGGTGGCATAGTATCAAGCCTCCTAACCAAGTACTTCAGAGTTAGAATGGTACCACATTGTGAAGTAGAGTCTAAGCTCATGCATAGCATTGCATTTACTTGTGATTGTTTTGTGGTGATTGATGTGTTTCAAAAGTAATAATAATTACTCTTAGATGATTTGATGCATATTATAATGAGATGATTATCTTACTTGAGTGAATTTGATGTTATAATATGATACTATTTACTTAAATATTTTGATATATCATAATGTGATTATACAAGGCTTGAAGACTGATGTACAAGAATGTTTAGTGTTAATAGAGTCAATTAGGTAGACTTAATCATAATGAGTTCTCATATAGTATTTGCCAATGAAATTATAAAATGAGTTTTAATTAATCAAGTAATAAATCAATTGATCAATCAATTGATCAATCAATTGAGCAATCGATTGTCAGACTCATAGAATAAAGGTTTTACTAAGTTAATCGATTGGGAAATCGATTACTTAAAGGTTTTATCAAAACCTGTATTCTATGTTTAAACAAATCAATTGGACAATCGATTTGCACATTAATTGAGTAATCGATTTTGTGATTCACAGAACCAAGCTCATACTGAACAATCGATTGGCAAATCGATTATGAAAATACCTTTTCATCAGACATGTGTTATGTGATCAACGAAATCGATTGGACAATCAATTGAAATGAGTTTCTTAAGTTGCAAGCAATGCACTAATCGATTAGATAATCGATTGATAAATGTGTCTTGAGGTGCAAGCTTTGCATCAATCGATTAGGTAATCGATTGAAAGAATGAACTGGTTGACCAAATGGCTGAGGGTCTGTAACAAGCCAAATCGATTGGCAAATTGATTGGAGTAAATGTCTGAGTCATTGTGACCAGCACAATCGATTGGCAAATCGATTGGAGTAAATGTCTGAGTCACTGTCACCAGCACAATCGGTTGATGAATCGACTGAAGTAAAATGTTTGAGTTACAGGGAGAATTCAGCCCATTGCCAAATCGATTATGTCAATGAATATACGTCGACTGAGTAATCGATTGTTTTGATCTCGTTGTTTGAACAAAACATGTATAATCGATTAGTCAATCGATTCTGATACAAAACTAAGTATCAGTTTCTGATAAGTGCATTAAAAGAATCGATTAGGCAATGGATTAGTTCTTATATTTTCAAGAAAAACAAGACACACGATAATCGATTAAGCTGGTTTTAAACTTTAATAAAATCGATTACGAAATCGATTTATATGTTGTTTTTCTTAAAATATATAAATTGAATCAATCACAAATTTTCTCACAACTTTTGAATAACAATCATAACACTTTTTCATACACACTGAAGACTGAAAAACACATTGAGAGAAAAATTGTTACAACACACAAATACTCATTGGCCTAATACTTTTGTGTGAGATCTTACATTGTGATTAAGTCAAATTTTCTTAGTATTCTTTAATTATTTTTGAAAGAACAATTTCTGTAATTGAAGTTTTGGAAATCCAGTAGTGTACACTGGTGGTTATCTTTTGGGATGCTTGTGTTCGTCTGAAAGAAGCCTCAGCTTGATCTCGCTAGAGTTTGACGAGTAACTCTTAGGGATAGGTTGGTATTGTGATAGAAGTGGTTGTGAGTTGGATGAATAGGCTGTGACGCTGGAAAGTCTGTAAAAATATTCCTAAATCATTCTAGTGAAAGACTGAAATCTGATGTAGATTTCAGGACTGGATGTAGGTTATCAAAGTGATAGTCGAACCAGTATAAAAATCTCCTGGTGCATTATTTCCTATCACTCTTTACTTTTCATATTAATCTTGCATGTGATTGTGAACTTCTGCTGTGAATAAATTGTTTGAATATTTTACTGTTAAAATAGGAATTAATATTAAACAAGTTGGATTTGATATTAATTCATCACTTAGGAAATAATTAGATAATCTTGCTGATAATATTGTATAAAATTTCCTAACAATAGAAGTCATATAACCAACATGAACGATTTCAACACTCACCTCCTTCGTTGTTGGTGTTTGACTGGTTTGGCCATGCGTTTGCGAAATCTCAGTTATTACAGGTTAATGAGTCTCGAAGTTCAAGTTTGGGAGAAACCCCGCTCTGATAGGTGATACCGGGAATTAAGAGTTGTAATGTGTATTTTACTTATGTTATTACAAATGACTTTTTATATGAAAACTTAGTACGAGTAAGTCTTGGGAATTAAATCAAGAAATTCTAGTTAAATCAAGTTCATTGATATTGTACTATTTTAATTGAGGAACAAAGTTGAATTGTTACATGTGTATTTAGAGAAACGTGATATCCTAAATTAGATATTAAAGTTTTTATTCTCTTTAACATATTTTTTTTATAAGTTGCAAGTTTTCTTCAAATAATTTAGTATATATTATTATAAATGTTATTTTGGGGGGTTTAGAGTGTCACATTTGAAATCTGATGTGGAACCCGAAACACAGATATACATTTTTGAGAAGAATTCTATAAGGGTCTCTGGGTCCTCGATTTGATTTGGACTTTTCGGGCGATTTACGTACCACCAGCCCAAAATAGACCGAAATCCGTATTTTTGGACCAGCCGATGGCTAGTGTTTGAAATCTGACGCAGAACCGGAAACACAATTAAATTTTTTTGAGAAGAATGCTATAAGGGTCTCCCGGTCCTCGATTTCATCTAGACTTTTCGGTCAATTTTTGTACCCATCGACAAAAATATGCCAAATTTTGTATTTTCGGACCAGGCGATGGCTAGTGTTTGAATATTGACGCGGAACCCAAAACACAGTTATAAATTTTGGAGTAGAATGATATAATGGTCTCCCAGTCCTCAATTTCATCTGAACTTTTGGGTCAATTTTCTTACCAGCCGACTAAAATGGACCGAAATTCTTATTTTCAAACAAAACGATGGTTAGTGTTTGAAATCTGGCACTGAAACCCAAACCACAATTATAAATTTTGGAGAAGAATGATATAAGGGTTCTCCCGGTCCTCGATTTCATCTGGACTATTCGGGCGATTTTCATACCACCTCACTAAAATGGACCTAAATTCGAATTTTCGAACAAGACTATGGCTAGTGTTTGAAATCTGACGTCGAACCTGAAACACAATTATAAATTTAGAAGAAGAATGTTGTAAGGTCTCCCGATCCTCGATTTCATTTGTACATTTTGGGCAATTTTTGACCACCCAACAAAAATGAACCGAAGTTCGTATTTTCGGACCAAATGATGGCTCGTGTTTAAAATCTGGCGTGGATCCCGAAAAACAGTTATAATCTTTTGAGAAGCATGTTATAAGGGACTCCTGGTCCTTCATTTCATCTGCACTTTTCTGGCGAATTTCGTTCCACCCGACTGAAGTGGACCGAAATTCGTATCTTCAAACAAAACGATGGTTAGAGTTTGAAACCTAGCGCGAAACCCAAAACACAATTATAAATTATGGAGAAGAATGATATAAGAGTCTCTTGGTCCTCGATTTCATCTGGATTTTTTGGACGATTTTCGTACCACTCGACTAAAATGGACCAAAATCTGTATTTTCGAACAAAACGATGGTTTGTGTTTGGAATCTGATACGGAACTCGAAACACAGTTATAAATTTTGGAGTAGAATGCTATAAGGGTCTCTCATACACATGAAAAAAAATGGACCCAAATTCGTATTTTCAAACAAGCATTGGATAGTGTTTGAAATCTGACGCGGAACCCGAATCACAATTATAAATTTAGGAGAAGAATGCTATAAGAGTCTCCTGGTCCTCGATTTCATCTAGACTTTTCGGGGTATTTTCGTACACGACGATGGCTAGTGTTTGAAATATGGCGCATAACCCGAAACAATGTTATAAATTTTGGGAAGAATGCTATTATGGTCTCGCGGTCCTTGATTTCATTTAGACTTTTCGGACGATTTTTGTACCCCTCGTCAAAAATGGACCAACATTTGTAATTTCGGACCAGACAATGTCTAGTGTTTGAAATCTAGCGTGGAACCTGAAACATAGTTATTGTTTTAGAGAGGAATGCTATAAGGGTTTGTAGGTCATCGAATTCATCGGGACTTTTCGAGCGATTTTCGTACTACCTGACTAAAATGGACTGAAATTCGTATAACTACAAAACGAATATACTAATAACATATAATAAAATAGAGTTGTCATACAAATATGTAATTATTACTTTATTTGACAACTCTATTTTATTATATGATACTATTATCTTCGTCATGTAGTTGTACTTTATAACAAAGAAAATAATAAATATGTAATTATTTGTTTTTTTGACAACTCAATTTTTTTCTATGTAATTATTATCACCGATTTATAGTTCTACGTCATAACTAACATAATAATAACATATAACGAAAAAGAGTTGTTAAACAAATAAGTTATAAAGAAGTAAATAATAACATATAACAAAATAGAGTTGTCAAATAAAGTAATAATTACATTTTTATTTGACAACTCAATTTTCTTATATGTTTTTATTATTTTCGTTTTGTAATTGTACTAAATAACGAAAACAATAATAACATATAAAAAAATCGAGTTGTAAATTATATACAAAGCGAAGATAATAATAATATATAATAAAATAGTGTTGTCAAATAAATATTTAAGTATTACATTATTTGACAACTCTATTTTATTTAATGTTATTATTATCTTCGTT
>NC_021162.2:11412600-11418947 GCF_000331145.2 Cicer arietinum
ATGTAATTGTTATTTTATTTAACAACTCTATTTAATTATATGTCAGTATTGTCTTTGTTATGAAGTACAACTATATAATGAAAATAATAATAATAACATAAAATAAAATAGAGTTGTCAAATAAAGTAATAAGTACATATTTATTTGATAAACTCAATTTTATTATATGTTATTATTATCTATAATAAAATAAAGTTTTCAAATAAAGTAATAATAACATATAATAAAATAAAGTTTTCAAATAAAGTAATAATAACTTATTTATTAGACAACTCTATTTTATTAAATATTATTATTATTATCTTCGTTTTGAAATTGTACTCAATGACTGAGAGACTATTATAGCATTCTTCTCTAAAATATATAACTATGACTCAGGTTCCGCGTCAGATTTCAAACACTAGCCATCGTCTGGTCCGAAAATACAGATGTTGGTCTATTTTTATTGAGGGGTACGCGCCACATTATATCTGGACTAGAATGGACCGAAATCCGTATTTTTGTACAAGACGATGGCTAGTTTTTGAAATCTGACACGGAACCCGAAACACAGTTTTAAATTTATGAAGTAATAATTACATATTTGTATGACAACTCTATTTTATTATATGTTATTAGTATATTCGTTTTGTAGTTATACTAAATAACGAAAATAATAATAACATATAACAAAATTGAGTTGTAAAAGAACTATGTAATTATTACTTCATTTGACAACTCTAACCATCGTTTTGTTCGAAAATACAGATTTTGGTCAATTTTTGTCGAGTGGTACGAAAATCGTCCAAAAAATCCATATGAAATCGGGGACCGGGAGACCTTTATAGCATTCTTCTCCAAAATTTATAATTGTGTTTCAGGTGGTACGAAAATCGTCGGAAAAGTCCTGATATAATCGAGGACCAAGAGACCCTTATAGCGTTCTTTTCCAAAATTTATAACTGTTTTTTGGGCTCCGCGACAAATTTTAAACATTAAGCCATCGTCTAGTCCGAAAATATGAATTTTGGTTCCAATGAAATCGACGACCAGGAGACCCATACGACATGCTTCTTCTAAATTTATAACTGTGTTTCAGGTTCCACGTCAGATTTCAAACACAAGCCATAGTGTGGTTGGAAAATACGAATTTTAGTCCATTTTAATTAGGTTGTATAAAAATCGCCCAAAAAGTCCAAATGAAATCGAGGACCGGGAGACCCTAATAGCATTCTTCAACATAATTTATAACTGTGTTTCGGGTTCCGTGCTAGATTTCAAACACTAACCATTGTTTTGTTCGAAAACACGAATTTCGGTCAATTTAAGTCGGGTGGTACGAAAATCGACCGAAAAGTCCATATATAATCGAGGACTAGGACACCCTTATATCATTCTTCTCCAAAATTTATAATTGTGTTTCAGGTTCCGCGGCAATATTCAAACACTAGCCATCGCCTGGTCCGAAAAATATAGATTTGCATGTTTTTGTCGTCGGGTACAAAAATCGACCGAAAAGTCCAGATGAAATCGAGAACCGGGAGACCCTTATAGCATTCATCTCCAAAATTTAAAATTGTGTTTCGTTTTCTGCGTAAGAATTCAAGCACTAGCCATCGTCTTGTTCGAAAATACGGATTTCAGTCCATTTTGGTCTGGTGGTACGAAAATCGCCTGAAATATCCAGATCAAATTGAGGACCAGGACACCCTAATAGCATTCTTCTCCAAAATTTATAAATGTGTTTCGGGTTCCGCGTCATATTTCAAACACTAGCAATTGTCTTCTTCAAAAATACCGATTTCGATCCATTTTGGTTGGGTGAAACGATAATCGCCCGAAAAGTCCAGATGTAATCGAGGACGAGGAGACCCTTATAGCATTCTTCTCAAAAATTTATAACTCATTTTCGGGCCCCGCACCCAATTTTAAACACTAGCCATCGTCAAGTCCAAAAATACGGATTTTAGTCCATTTTTGTCGGGTTGTACGAAAATCCCCCGAAAAGTCCAGATGAAATCGAGGATCGGGAGACCCTTACAACATTCTTCTCCTAAATTTATTACAGTGTTTCGGATTCCGCATCAGATTTCAAGCACTAGCCATCATCTAGTCCGAATAATATATTTCGGTCCATTTTATTCGAGGGGGATGAAAATCGACCGAAAAGTCCAGATGAAATCGAGGACTTGGAGACTCTGATAGGATTCTTCTTCTAAATTTAAAACTGTGTTTCGGGTTCCGTGTTAGATTTCAAAAACTAGCCATCGTCTTGTACAAAAATACGGATTTCGGTCCATTCTAGTCAGGTAGTTCGAAAATCGCCCGAAAAGTCCGGATGAAATCGAGGACAGACAGACCCTTATACCATTCTTCTTCTAAATTTCTAACAGTGTTACGAGTTCCGCGTCAGATTTCAAACACTAACAATCGTCTTAATTGAAAATACGGATTTCGGTCCATTTTTGTCAGGTGGTACGAAAATCGCCCGAAAAGCCCTGATGAAATCGAGGACCGGGAGACCTTTATAGCATTCTTCTCCTAAATTTATAAATGAGTTTCGGGTTCTGTGTCAGATTTCAAACACTAGCAATCATCTTGTTCGAAAATTTAGAGTTTGGTCCATTTCATGTATGGTGGTACGAAAATCACCCGAAAGTCCAGATGCAACCGAGGACCAGAAGACCTTGAAAGCATTCTTCTCCAAAATTTATGACTAGTTTTTAGGTTATGTGCAAGATTTCAAGCACTTGCCATCGTCTGGTCTGAAAATATAGATTTCGGTCATTTTTTGTCGAGGGGTAAGAAAATCGCTTGAAAAGTATAGATGAAATCGAGGACCGAGAGACCCTTATAGAATTTTTTTCCTAAATTGATAAATGTGTATCGAGTTCCATGTTGGATTTCAAACACTAGCCATTGTTTTGTTCAATAATACGAATTTCTATCCATTTCAGTCAGGTGGTACGAAAATCATCCAAAAATACCAGATAAAATCGAGGACCGGGAAACCCTTATAGCATTCTTCTCCAAAATTTATAACTTTGTTTCGGATTCAGCAGCAGATTTCAAAGACTAGCTATCTTCTGGTTCGAAAATACAGATTTTGGTCCATTTTTGTTGAGGGGTACGAATATTTCCCGAAAAGTCCAGATGAAATCGACGACCGAGAGACCCTTAAAGCATTCTTCTCCAAAAGTAATAAATGTGTTTCGGGTTCCACGTCAAATTTCAAAAACTAGCCCTCGTCTGGTCCGAAAATATAGATTTCGGTCCATTTTTGTCGGGTGGTACGAAAATCGCCCAAAAAGTCCAGATGAAATCGAGGACAAGAAGACTCTTATAGCATTCTTCTCCTAAATTTATAAATGTATATCGGGTTCCGCCTCAGATTTCAAACACTAGCCATCGTCTTGTTGGAAATTACGGATTTCCGTCCATTTTTTTCAGGGTGTACAATAATCACCCTTAAAGTCGAGATGAAATCGAGGATCGGGTGACCCTTATAGCATTCTTCTCCTAAATATATAACAATGTTTCTCATTTCGGGTCAGATTTAAAAAACTAGCCATCCTTTATTCTGAAAATACATATTTTGGTCCATTTTTGTCGAGGAGTACGAAAATTGCTCGAAAAGTCCAGATGAAATCGATGACCGAGAGACCCTTATAACATTCTTCATCTAAATTTCTAACTGTGTATCGGTTTTCGCATCAGAATACAAACACAAGCCTTTGTCTTGTTCGAAAATACGGATTTTGGTCTATTTTAGTCGGGTGGTACGAAATCGCCTGAAAAGTCCAAAAGAAATTGAGGACCGAGAGACCCTTATAGCATTCTTCTTCTAAATTTATAACTGTGTCTCGGGTTCTGCGTCATATTTCAAACACTAGCCATAGTCTTTTTCGAAAATAGGGATTTCGGTCTATTTTAGTTGAATCGTATGAAAATCGCCCAAAAAGTCCAGATTAAATCGACGACCGGCAAACCCTTGTAGCATTCTTCTCCAAAATTTATAATTGTGTTTCGGGTTTCGCGCCAGATTTCAAATACTAGTCATCGTCTGGCCCTAAAATACGAATTTCGGTCCATTTTTGTCGAGGGGTACGAAAATCGACCGAAAAGACCCAATGAAATCGAGGACCAGGAGACCCTTATATCATTCTTCTCCTAAATTTATAACTAAGTTTCGGGTTCTGCCTCATATTTCAAACACTAGCAATTGTCTTGTTCGAAAATACGGATTTCGGATTATTTTTGTAAGGTGGTACGAAAATCGCCCGAAATTCCTAGGTGAATTCAATTCCTGGGAGATCCTTATAGCATTCTTCTCCTAAATTTATAACTGAGTTTCGGGTTCCGCGTCAGATTTCAAAAACTAGCAATCATCTTGTTTGAAAATACGGATTTCGGTCCATTTTTTGTCGGGTGGTACGAAAATCAACCGAGAAGTCCAGATGAAATCGAGGACCGAGAGACTCTGATAGCATTCTTCTCCAAAATTTATTACTTGTTTTTTGGTTCCGCGCTAGCTTTCAAACCCTTGCCATCGTCTGGTCCGTAAATATAGATTTCGGTCATTTTTTGTCGAGTGGAAAGAAAATCGCATGAAAAGTCTAGATGAAATCGAGGACCGAGAGACCCTTATAGCATTCTTCTCCTAACTTTATAATTGTGTTCCGAGTTCCATGTCGAATTTCGAACACTAGCCATCGTTTGGTCCGAAAATATAGATTTTGGTCCATTTTAGTCAAGTGGTACGAAAATCACCCGAAAATTCCAGATGAAATCGAGGACCGGGAGACCGTTATAGCATTCTTCTTCTAAATTTACTACTGTATTACGGGTTCCATGTCAATTTTCAAACACTAGCCATCGTCTGGTCCGAAAATACGGATTTCAATCCATTTTGGTCTAGTGGTATGAAAATCGCCCGAAAGGTCCAGATGAAATCGAGGATTGGGAGACCTTTATAGCATTCTTCTAAAAAATTTATAACTTTGTTTCAGGTTCCGCGTCAAATTACAAACACTAGACCTCGTCTGTTCCAGAAATACTGATTTCGGACCATTTTTGTCGAGTGGTATGAATATCGCCCGGAAAGTCTAGATGAAATCGAGGACCAGGAAACCCTTATAGCATTCTTCTCCAAAATTCATAACTTTTTCTCGGATTCCGCAGCAGATTTCAAACACTAGCTATCTTTTGGTTCGAAAATACAGATTTTGGTCCATTTTTGTTGAGGGGTACGAAAATTTCCCGAAAAGTCCAGATGAAATCGCGGAGAAGAAGATTCTTGTAGCATTCTTCTCCTAAATTTATAACTGAGTTTCGGGTTCTGCGTCAGATTTTCAAACACTAGCCATCGTCTGGTCCGAAAATACGAATTTCGGTCCATATTTGTCGGGTGGTACGAAAGTCGCCTAAAAAGTCCAGATGAAATCGAGGATCGGGAGACCCTTAAAGAATTCTTCTCTAAAATATATAATTGTGTTTCAGGTTCTGCTATAAATTTCAAACACTAGCCCTCGTCTGGTCCGAAAATACGGAAATCGCACGAAAAGTCCAGATGAAACCGAGGACCAGAAGACTGTTGTAAAAAGATACAACAATATATGGTGCGCTTGTTATGCACATTTTACAGCGCTTATTTAAAAAGCGTTGTAAACGGTGCACCCAATATATGCATTATTATGCACCTTTTACAACGCTTATTGAAAAGAGCGCTGTAAAAGGTGGCAATATAATGCATATAATGGGTGCACCTTTTACAGAGCTTATCTAAAAAGCGCTGTAAAATGTGCACCCAATATATGCATTATATTGCCACATTTTACAGCGCTTATTTGAAAAAGCGCTGTAAAATGTGCACCGAATATATGCATTATAGTGCACATTTTACAGAGCTTATTTGAAAAAGCGTTGTAAAAGGTAACCATTGACAGCGCTTTTTCAAAAAAGCGTTGTAAAAGGTGCAATTTTTTTTATTTAAAAACATTATAAATTAAATTTGTGAAAAGCGTTTTTTGATTTTTTATGGCATTTTTTTAGAAAGCGCTGTCTTTTAATTTTTTTTCCAAAATTATTTTCATCCAGAATCAGTTCACACAACAACATAATACAATATAATGCATATACTCAGTGCAATATAATGCATATACAAAAATAGAACTATATAACTTAACTACATATACATATTAGATATTTGTACAACAACACAATTCATATATATATTCAGATACATATATAACTTAACTACATATACATATTAGATATTTGTACAACAACACATATTCAGTATATATTCAGATACATATATAACTTAACTACATATACATATTAGATATTTGTACAACAACACATATTCA
>NC_021162.2:11419416-11422208 GCF_000331145.2 Cicer arietinum
TGTGGGTGGTTTATTTGATTGAATATGAAAAAATGAGTTTAAATGTTAGTTTATTGAATCTAAAAAAATGACAAACCTTACGGAATAAATGTGACAAACCTTTTCGGGCGATGTAATTGACTCGTTTATGGGAATCTTTTTATCATTCCCTTTAGGCTTTTGCAGAATCTAAATATAAATGTGAAATTAAAGTTAGGAGCAGAAAAAAATCAGTAATTAAATATACATATCAATTAAACATACATTTCAATTAATTAAATATACCTTATCAAAGGCAACAAGATATGTGGGCCATGCCACGTAACTACCAATTGCTTCGCTCAAAAACTTCATATCTACATCGTTGTCCGGTATAGGCAACGGTGCATTTGGTTCAAAAGCAACAATTGGTGATACTTTGACATGGCCCGCAGGGATCCGTGTGTTGTGCAATACTTCTCCCGAAGTATTGTACAATGTTCCTTTTCCGACCTTCCCATGAGTAGGGGAGGATAAGTACAACACGCAAGGAGTGACACCCTAAATCAATGGTTAAAATATAAGTATGGTTAATACATAAGTATAGTTAATACATAAGTAATTACATAAGTAAGTAATTGATTACCTCGGGAAGACTTTTGAGACCAATGTTGCAACTCGCGTTTTCACTCTCCATTTGTATTTCACGTTGGAGCTGATCCGGGAGTTGCTTGTCTTTATTCGTCTTCACCAAGAGTGCCACTTGCTCTGATAGGAGTTTGAGCTTCTCTAATACTTCCTCACTGGATGGATTTTGGCGCTTCTCTTGTGAAAAATAGCTTTTAGCAGTTACGCCAAATCCTTTCCCCCTCACGCGACCGGAATACTCAAGTACATTAAACACTTTATCAAGAATGTCCCTGCAACTAGCTTTGCTGTCCTCTTGATTTTCCGAACATTGTTCGATATTCTCCTAAAATACATTAAAGAGATAAGTTCAATATCATTTTTAAAATACAATATTAAAAAATATTAAAGTGATAATATTAAAGTGATAAAATACAATATTAAAAAATATTAAAGTGATAATATACTTACACAAAGTTCTATTACTTTTTGAACATTTTCGTTATCAACCACTCCATCCTTATTTACACGAGCTTCCTTCCACAAGATATGACGACCCAACGGTTGATCGGATTGGGTGTCTTGTTGCTATTTGTTAGGATCATAAACAAAATATTAGTTAGAAACTATAGTTTATAATACAAATTCCCTCATGTCCTAAAAGCGCTATAAAACATTATGTGAGGGCGCTTCATTTTACAACGCTTGTGTTCAAGCGCTGTAAAAGCATTGTAAACATTATGCGCAAACGCTATATGACCCTACAACAACACTTTTTCACAGCGCTTGTCAAAAAAACGCTGTTATAGGCTCCGTTATTTTTAAAATATAGTTACAACAACGCTTGTATTTAGTAAGCGTTGTAAAAGGAGCGCTATCAAATGACATTTTTCGCATAGTGCCTTAAAGCATTCTTCTCCTAAATATATAACAACGTTTCTCATTTCGGGTCAGATTTCAAACACTAGCCATCGTCTGGTCTGAAAATACATATTTTGGTCCACTTTTGTCAAGGGGTTTGAAAATTGCCTGAAAAGTCTAGCTGAAATTGAGGACCGAGAAACCCTTATAACATTCTTCATATAAATTTATAATTGTGTATCAAGTTCCACGTCAGAATACAAATACAAGCCATTGTCTTGTTCGAAAATACGGATTTCGGTCCATTTTAGTCGGGTGGTACGAAAATCATTTTAAAAGTCCATATGAAATCAAGGACCTGGAGAACCTTAAAGCATTCTTCTCCTAAATATATAATAGTGCTACGAGTTCTGTGTCAGATATCAAACACTAGCCATCGTCTGGTCCAAAATTACAGATTTTAGTGTATTTTTGTCGAGGGGTACAAATATCGCCCGAAAACTCCAGCTGAAATCGAGGACCAAGAGGCCCTTATAGCATTCTTCTCCTAAATTTATAACTGAGTTTCGGGTTTCGCCTCAGATTGCAAACACTAGAAATTGTCTTGTTCGAAAATACGGATTTTGGACCATGTTTGTCGGGTGGTATGAAAATTGCCCGAAAAGCCCAATTGAAATCGAGGACCGGGAGACCCTTATAGCATTCTTATCCTAAATTTATAACTGAGTTTCGGGTTCTACGTCAGATTTCAAACACTAGCAATCATCTTGTTCGAAAATACAAATTTCGGTCGATTTTTTTCAGATGGTACGAAAAAATAGTTATTACTGGGAGACCTTGATATCATTCTTCTCCAATAGTTATTACTGGTTTTTAGGTTTCGCGCCAGATTTCAAACACTTGCCATCGTCTGGTCCGAAAATATAGATTTTGATCCTTTTTTGTCGAAGGGTAAGAAAATCGCTTGAAAAGTCTAGATGAAATTGACGACCGAGAGACCCTTATAACATTATTCTCCTAAATTTATAATTGTGTTTCGAGTTCCGTGTCGGATTTCAAACACAAGCCATTGTGTTGTTCAAAAATACGAATTTCGGTCCATTTTAGTCGGGTGGTAAGAAAATCACCCGAAAATACAGGATGAAATCGAGGACTGGGAAACCCTTATAGCATTCTTCTCCTAAATTTATAATTGTGTTTCGAGTTCCGTGTCGGATTTCAAACACAAGCCATTGTGTTGTTCAAAAATACGAATTTCGGTCCATTTTAGTCGGGTGGTAAGAAAATCACCCGAAAATACAGGATGAAATCGAGGACTGGGAAACCCTTATAGCATTCTTCTCCTA
>NC_021162.2:11422338-11423104 GCF_000331145.2 Cicer arietinum
GTCAGATTTCAAACACTAGCCATCGTCTTGTTGGAAATTAAGGATTTCCGTCCATTTTTGTCGAGGTGTACGAAAATCTCCCGAAAAGTCCATATGAAATCGAGGATCGGGCGACCCTTTTAGCATTCTTCTCCTAAATACATAACAATGTTTCTCATTTCGGGTCAGATTTCAAACACTAGCCATCGTATGGTTCGAAAATATAGATTTTGGTCCATTTTTGTCGAGGGGTACGAAAATCATCTGAAAAGTTTAGATGAAATCGACGACCGAGAGACCCTTATAACATTCTTCTTCTAAATTTATAACTGTATTTCGGGTTCAATGTCAAATTTCGAACACTAGCCATCGTCTGGTCCGAAAATACGGATTTCAACCCATTTTAGTCTAGTGGTATGAAAATCGCCCGAAACGTCTAACTAAAATCAAGGACTGGGAAACCCTTATAGTATTCTAATCCAAAATTAATAAAGGTGTTTCTGGTTCTGCGTCAGATTTTCAAACACTAGCCATCGTCTGGTTCAAAAATACAAATTTTGGTCCCTTTTTGTCGAGGGGTACACAAATTGCCCAAAACGTCTAGATGAAATCGAGGAGAAGAAGATTCTCGTAGCATTCTTCTCCTAAATTTATAACTGAGTTTCGTGTTCTGCGTCAGATTTTCAAACACTAGCCATCGTCTGGTTCAAAAATACAAATTTTGGTCCCTTTTTGTCGAGGGGTACACAAATTGCCCAAAACGTCTAGATGAAATCGAGGAGAAGAA
>NC_021162.2:11423237-11430050 GCF_000331145.2 Cicer arietinum
TGTTCTGTGTCAGATTTTCAAACACTAGCCATCGTCTGGTCCGAAAATACGAATTTCGGTCCTTATTTGTCGGGTGGTACGAAAATCGCCTAAAAAGTCTAGATGAAATCGAAGACCAGGACACCCTTAAAGATTTCTTCAAAATTTATAACTGTGTTTCGGGTTCCGTGTCAAATTTCAAACACTAGCCCTCGTTTGGTCTGAGAATAGAGATTTTAGTCCATTTTTTTTAGGTGGTACAAAAATTGCCCGAAAAGACCAAATGAAATTTAGGATCGTCTAAATTTATAAATGTATATCGGGTTCCGCGTCAGATTTCAAACACTAGCCATCGTCTTGTTGGAAATTAAGGATTTCCGTCCATTTTTGTCGAGGTGTACGAAAATCTCCCAAAAAGTCCATATGAAATCGAGGATCGGGAGACCCTTTTAGCATTCTTCTCCTAAATATATAACAATGTTTCTCATTTCGGATCAGATTTCAAACACTAGACATCGTCTGGTCTGAAAATATAGATTTTGGTCCATTTTTGTCGAGGGGTATGAAAATCGGCCGAAAAGACCAAATGAAATCGCCGACCGAGAGACCCTTATAGCCATCTTCTTCTAAATTTATTACTGTATTTCGGGGTCCATGTCAAATTTCAAACACTAGCCATCGTCTGGTCCGAAAATACGGATTTCAATCCATTTCAGTCTAGTGGTATGAAAATCGCTCAAAAAGTCTAGATGAAATCGAGGACCAGGAGACGATGGCTAGTGTTTGAAATCTGACGCGGAACCCGGAGCACAGTTATAAGTTTAGGAGAAAATTCTATAAGAGTCTTCTGATCTTGGATTTCATCTAGACATTTCAGGAAATTTTCATGATGTGACACCATAAACCCCAAAATAATATATATAATAATTTATATCATATTTCTATAAAATTTGCAGCGGATAAATAAAAATATGTTTCCAAGAAAATAAAAACTTTAATTTTTAATTTAGGATATCACGTTTCTCAAAAATCAAAAGGAACACCTTAACTTCTTTACTCCATAGTGCAATCTCAATAAGCTTGAATTAAGTATAATTACTTGATTTAATTCTAAAAACCTACTAGTACTTATATGGTTTTCATACAAAAGTCATTTCAAAATAAATAAGTAAAATACAAATTACAACCCTTATTCCCGGTATCACCTATCAGAGCAGGGTTCCTCCCAAACTTGAACTTCAAGACTTATTAACCTGTAACAACTGCGATTTCGCAAATGCAGGGCCAAGCCAGTCAAACACAAACAACGAAGGAGGTGAGTTTCAAAATCACGTTAATAGTAAAATATAAGTAAGAAGAACATGCAACAATCATAATAGACCGTATCATAATCCCATTAAGATATATCAAAATATTTAAGTAAATAGTATCATATTATAACATCAAATTCACTCAAGTAAGATAATCATCTCATTATAATATGCATCAAATCATCTAAGAGTAATTATTATTACTTTTGAAACACATCAATCACCACAAAACAATCACAAGTAAATGCAATGCTATGCATGAGCTTAGACTCTACTTCACAATGTGGTACCATTCTAACTCTGAAGTACTTGGTTAGGAGGCTTGATACTATGCCACCATCCCGGTGGACGGACAATTCAAATTGGCCATGTCCTCATAGATCACAATAATATAAAATATCACAATAATCAACACCTTATAAATATTTCTATTTCACATTTTAATCTCACAATTTTCTTATTTCTAGATTAATTAATTTATCACTCAAAGGGCTACTGCAGTACGTAGGGAGCCCCAAATGAATCGTTGGGAAATATGGTTTTCCCGTTCATCTCACAATATATTATACTCATGAATTCAAACGCTCTCTCACACTGTTATATATTTAGAAGAAGAATGCTAATAAGGTCTCCCGGTCCTCAATTTCATCTGGTATTTTCGGGGGATTTTCGTACCACCCGATTAAAATGGACTGAAATTCGTATTTTTGAACAAAACAATGGCTAGTGTTTGAAATCCGACACATAACTCAGAACACAATTATAAATTTAGAAGAACAATCCAATAAGGATCTCTCGATCCTCGATTTCATCTAGACTTTTCAGGCGATAATCTTACCCCTCGACAAAAAGGACCAAAATCAATATTTTAGGAACAGACGATGGAAAGTGTTGGTAATCTGGCGCGGAACCTAAAAACCAGTAATAAATTTTGGATAAGAATGCTATCAGGGTCTCCCGGTCCTCGATTTCATCTGGACTTTTCAGATGATTTTCGTACCACCCGACAAAAAATGGACCGAAATCCGTATTTTCGAACAAGATGATTGCTAGTGTTTGAAATTTGATGCGGTACCCGAAACTCAGTTATAAATTTAGGAGAAGAATGCTATAAGGGTCTCGCGGTCGTCGATTTTATTTGGGCTTCTCAGGCGATTTTTGTACTACCAGACAAAAATCCGTATTTTCGAACAAGACAATTGCTAGTGTTTGAACCCGACAATATATTATACTCAATTCGTACCACCCGACAAAAAGGACCGAAATCCCTATTTTTGAACAAGACGATGGATGGAGTTTGAAATCTAACGCGGAATACAAAAAACAGTTATAAACTTAGGAGAAGAATGCTATAATGGTCTCTCGGTCCTCGATTTCATTTGGACATTTCGCGCGATTTTTGTACCACTCGATTAAAATGGATCGAAATTCGTATTTTCGAACAAGATAATGGCTAGTGTTTTAAATTTGAAGCGGAAACCGAAACATAATTATAAATTTAGAAGAAGAATGTTATAAGGGACTCTCGATCCTCGATTTCATCTGAACTTTTCGGGAGAGTTTCGTACCCCTCGACAAAATGGTCCCAAATTTGTATTTTCAAACAATATGATGGCTAGTGTTTCAAATCTGACGCGGAACCCGAAACACAATTGTAAATTTAGGGAAAAATGCTATAAGAGTCTTCTGGTCCTCGAAATTATTTAGACATTTCTGGAAAATTTCATGCCATCCGACTAAAATGGGCCAATATACGTATTTTCGAACATGTCCATGGCTAGTGTTTGAAATCTGATGTGGAAACCAAAACACATTTATAAATTTAGAAGAAGAATGCTATAATGGTCTCTCGGTCTCTAATTTCATCCGTACTCTTAGGGCGATTTTCGTACCACACAACAAAAATGGACCAAAATCCAAATTTTCGAACAAGACGATGGATAGTGTTTGAAATCTGACGCGGAACCCGAAACACAGTTATAAATTTAGGAGAAGAATGCTATAAGAGTCTCCTGGTCCTCGATTTCATTTGGACATTTCGGGTGATTTTCGTACAACCTGACTAAATTGGACCGAAATCCATATTTTCAAACAAGACGATGGCTAGTGTTTGAAATCTGAAGCGAAACCCGAAACACGTTTATAAATTTAGAAGAAGGATGCCATAAGGGTCGCTCAGCCCTCGATTTCATCTGGACTTTCCGGGCGAGTTTCTTACCCCTCGACAAAAATTGACCAAAATCTATATTTTCGGGCCAGAAGATGGCTAGTGTTTGAAATTTGATGCGGAACCTAAAATACTGTTATAAATTTAGGAGAAGAATGCTATAAGGGTTTCCCGGTCCTCATTCTCATCTGGACATTTGATGCCATTTACGTACCACGCGAAAAAATGGATTGAAATCCGTATTTTCGAACAAGACGATGGCTAGTGTTTGAAATTTGACATGGAACCCGAAATACAGTTATAAATTTAGATCAAGAATGCTATAAGGGTCTCCCAGTCGTCGATTTCATCTAGACTTTTCTGGCGATTTTCGTACCCCTGACAAACATGGACCAAAATCTATATTTTCGGACCAGACGATGGCTAGTGTTAGATATCGGACTCGGAATTCGAAACACTGTTATATATTTAGTAGAAGAATGATATAAGGGTCTCTCGGTCCTCAATTTAATCTGGTATTTTCGGGGGATTTTCGTACCACCCGATTAAAATGGACTGAAATTCGTATTTTTTAACAAAACAATGGCTAGTGTTTGAAATCCGACACAGAACTCGGAACACAGTTATAAATTTAGGAGAAGAATGCAATCAGGATCTCTCGATCCTCGATTTCATCTAGACTTTTCAAGCGATAATCTTACCCATCGACAAAAAAGGACTGAAATCTATATTTTAGGAACATGCGATGGCAAGTGTTTGAAATCTGGCGCGGAACCTAAAAACCAGTAATAAATTTTGGAGAAGAATGCTATCAGGGTCTCCCGGTCCTCGATTTCATCTGGACTTTTCAGGTGATTTTCGTACCAACCGAGAGAAAATGGACCGAAATCAGTATTTTCAAAAAAGATGATTGCTAGTGTTTGAAATTTGATGCGGTACCCGAAACTCAGTTATAAACTTAGGAGAAGAATGCTATAAGGGCCTCGATTTTATCTGGGCTTCTCCGGTGATTTTTGTACCACCAGACAAAAATCCGTATTTTTGAACAAGACAAGTGTCTCTTGGTCCTCGATTTCATCTTGACTTTTCGGCAATGTTCGTACCCCTCGACAAAAATGGACTCAAATCTGTTTTTTCGGTCCAGACTTTGGCTAGTATTTGAAATCTAGCTCGGAACTCGAAACGCAGTTATAAATTTTGGAGAAGAATGCTATAAGGGTCTCCCGGTCCTCGATTTCATCTTGATTTTTTGGGAGATTTTTATACGATCCAACTAAAATGGACCAAAATCCGTATTTTTGAAAACGTATATGGCTAGTGTTTGAAATCTGACGCACAACCCGAAACCCAGTTATAAATTTTAGAGAAGAATGCTATAAAGGTTTCCCGGTCGGAGTGTTTGAAATCTGACGCGGAACCCGAAACCATGTTATATATTAAGGAGAAGAATGCTATGAGGGTCTCTCGATCCTCGATATCATCTGGACCTTTCGGGTGATTTTTGAACCACCCTACTAAAATAGATCAAAATCCGTATTTTCGAACAAGATGATGGCTAGTGTTTGAAATCTGACGCGGAACCCGAAACCATGTTATATATTAAGGAGAAGAATGCTATGAGGGTCTCTCGATCCTCGATATCATCTGGACCTTTCGGGTGATTTTTGAACCACCCTACTAAAATAGATCAAAATCCGTATTTTCGAACAAGATGATGGCTAGTGTTTGAAATCTGACGCGGAACCCGAAACCATGTTATATATTAAGGAGAAGAATGCTATGAGGGTCTCTCGATCCTCGATATCATCTGGACCTTTCGGGTGATTTTTGAACCACCCTACTAAAATAGATCAAAATCCGTATTTTCGAACAAGATGATGGCTAGTGTTTGAAATCTGACGCGGAACCCGAAACCATGTTATATATTAAGGAGAAGAATGCTATGAGGGTCTCTCGATCCTCGATATCATCTGGACCTTTCGGGTGATTTTTGAACCACCCTACTAAAATAGATCAAAATCCGTATTTTCGAACAAGATGATGGCTAGTGTTTGAAATCTGATGCAGAAACCGAAACATAGTTATAAATTTAGAAGAAGAATGCTATAAGGGACTCTCGGTCCTCGATTTCATCTGAACCTTTCGGGGAAGTTTCTTACCCCTTGACAAAAATGGACCAAAATTTGTATTTTCAATCCAGACGATGGCTAGTGTTTGAAATTTGATGCGGAACCTGAAACACTATTATATATTTAGCAGAAGAATGTTAAAAGGGTGTCTCGGTCCTCGATTTCATCCAGACTTTTAAGGCGATTTTCGTACCACCCGACAAAAATGAATTGAAATCTATTTTTTCGAACCAGACGATGGTTAGTTTTTTAAATCTGATGTTGAACCCGAAATACTGTTATAAATTTAGGAGAAGAATGCAATAAGGGTTTCCCGGTCCTCGATTTCATTTGGACTTTTCGGGCGATTTTCGTACCAACCGACCAAAATTGACCGAAATCTGTATTTTCGGAACAGACGATGGCTTGTATTAGAAATGTGACGCGGAACTTGAAACATAGTTATAAATTTTGGAGAAGAATGCTATAAGGGTATCCCGGAATGTACCGAAATCCGTATTTTCGAACAAGACGATGGCTAGTTTTTGAAATCTGACACGGAACGCGAATCACAGTTATAAATTTAGGAGAAGAATGCTATAAGAGTCTTTTGGTCCTCGATTTCATTTGGACTTTTCGGACGATATTCGTACCCCTCGACTAAAATGGACCGACATACGTATTTTCGAATAGGATGATGAATAGTGTTTGAAATCTGACGTAGAACCCGACACACATTTATAAATTTAGAAGAAGAATGATATAACGGTCTCTCGGTCCTCTATTTCATGTGGACTCTTCGGGAGATTTTCGTACCCCTCGACAAAAATGGACCAATATCTATATTTTTCTGACCAGACGATGGCTAATGTTTGAAATCTTACGTGGAACCTGAAACACTGTTATATATTTAGGAGAAGAATGCTATAAGGGTCTGCCGGTCCTCGATTTCATCTGGCCTTTTCGGGAGATTTTCAAACCACACGACAAAAATTGACCGAAATCCGTATTTTTGAAAAAGATGATGGATAGTGTTTGAAATCTGACACGAAACCCGAAACACAGTTATAAATTTAGGAGAAGAATGCTATAAGAGTCTCTTGGTCCTCGATTTCATTTGGACATTTCGGGCAATTTTCGAACAACCCGACTAAATTGGACCGAAATCCGAATTTTTAAACAAGACGATTGCTAGTGTTTGAAATCCGACACGGAACCCGAAACACAGTTATTAATTTTGGAGAAGAAT
>NC_021162.2:11430594-11430999 GCF_000331145.2 Cicer arietinum
ATCAATTTAGAAGAAGAATGTTGTAAGGGTGTCCTGGTCCACGATTTCATTTCGACTTTTTGGGCAATTTTCGTACCAGCCAACAAAAATGAATCGAAATTCGTATTTTCGGGCCAGACGATGGCTAGTGTTTATAATCTGGGGCGGAGACCGAAAGATAGTTATAAATTTTGGAGAAGAATGCTATAAGGGTCTCTTGGTCCTCGATTTCATCTGGACTTTTCCAGCGATTTTCCTACCACACGACTAAAAGGGTCGAAATTCATATCTTCAAACAAAACAATGGTTAGTGTTTGAAATCTGGCGCGGAACTCGAAACAATATTATAAATATTGGAGAAGAAGAATGGATTATAAATATTTATTCATATTATAAATATTGTCTCCAGGTCCTCGATTTCATTTG
>NC_021162.2:11431499-11435003 GCF_000331145.2 Cicer arietinum
TTCAAAGATCAAAAGGACAATCACCACCATTTATTTGAAGTGATGCACATTTTTATTCCATGATTCTAGGATCATGTTCGTGAAGAGGTGAAAGAAATAAAAAAAAAATTGAAAAATAAATTGATTGCAAAAAAATAAAAAAAATAAAAAACGATGAAGATGAAGCAAAAATGTCCATTCATTAAATGCATTCATGACATTTCATATTTAGTGGTTAAATTTAAAGTTGAGACATTAACCCACACCCTATTATTTAAGAGACGGGACATTAACCCGCATCCTCTGGTTTAAGAGCAGGGATGATTGGCCCTCATCCTCTGATTTATAAGCTGGGATGATTGGCCTTCAGCCTCTAATTTAAGAACTAAGTCTCCCCCACAAAAACTTGATTAATATATTTGATGATGAATTCTGAGTCCCATAGGAAGCTATTACTTAAAATACTAAATGAAGCCCACGTCACACAAGATATCACTTTTAACTAATTTGGATGCATCGTAAATAACATTACTACTAACAATCATCTGACCTTCATAGATGACGAACTGTCTGTCGAAGCGAGACCATAACAAAGCGTTGCACGTATCAGTAATGTGCCTCGATCATATGATAGAAGGAGTCCTTGTTAAAGCTTTCGATGGGAGTCGTAGAGAAATGATGGCATAAATTGAACTCCCAATGCAAATAGGTCCGGTCACTTTTAAAATCACGTTTCATTTGATGGATATCATACCCGCATATAACTGCTTATTGAGGAGACCATGGATCCATTCTACCGATATGGTGTCATCAACCCTACATCAAAAGGTAAAGCATATGGTATATGACCAGCTGATAATCGTGTCAGAAGAGGAAGACTCGTTGGTGAGTAAGTTTTCCACCACACTGTATGTTGAGATAATAGAGTAAGCTCTAGAGACCTCCTTCCAAACACTAGAAATCGTGGGCACCGCTTTCATCGAAACTACAAAATAGAACCACATTTATCAAACACAACTATTATGGTGGTTCAATTCATGTTAAGTAGAGGGCATTATCCATGATACGGTTTGAGGAAGAATGAAGAACTTCTCAAAGGACTGATGAAATTTCATAAGAATAGAGATAAAAGGGGTTTAGATTACGAACCAACCAAAGTTGACAAGCAAAGATTGGCTAAAAAAAAAGTTAGCTCGGATTTAAAATTGATATCCTAGATCCGAAATGATTCCCATCTGTGACATTCAACATAGTTTCCAAAATGCATCAAAGACAAACAAAACTCATATTGCAATAGTTAGAGATGATCTTTCGATCGGTGATGCTATTTGGGTTCGTCCATATAATGCAAAAGCAGAAATCAAGAATGGGGAGACAATCAAGTTGCCTATAGTATTCAATGCAATTCCTATATTTGAGAATAATCCATTAACAGATGATTGTACTAAAATCCAGCCACATAACTTTGACCATCTTACTAACCTGGCAATAAAAGATAATGAAGAAGATTTTTAATTTCCCCTAGAATTGTTAAAATCGGTAAAACAAGAAGCTAAGGGAATTATGCCCCATAAGGAACCAATAAAAGTGATTAAAATAGAAAGGAAGTTAAAGTCGACACTATCTTAAAGAAATAAGTATATCATCAACTAATCCAACTTCTACAGGAGTACAAAGATATTTTTATCTCGTCATATCAGAATATGTATGGTTTGGATACTAGCATAATGGAGCATAAATTTCCCTTAAAACCTATTTTTCTTCGATTAAACAAGAATTAAGGCGAATAAAGAGGTAAAAAAAAAACAATTTGACGCTGGATTCTTCGATGTGGCAAATTATCCCCAATGGATAGCCAATATTGTACCTGTGTTGAAAAGGAAGGCAAAATTCGAATGTGTGTCGACTATAAGGACCTTAACAAAGCCAGTCTTAAAGATGATTTCTCGTTACCTCACATTGATATTTTGGATGACAATATGGCTTGCCATTCACTTTTTCTCCTTTACGAGTGGTTGCTAAGGATATAATCAAATCAAGATGGCTGCCTATGATATGGAAAAAACAACTTTCTTCACTGCTTATGGAACATTGTGTTACAAGGTAATGTCTTTTGGTCTAAAGAATACTGGGGCAACCTACCAAAGAGCTATGGTAACTCTATTCCATGACATGATAAATAAGGGGATATGAGTTTATGTAGATGACATGATTGCTAAGTCACAAACAAAAGAAAAATGTGATTGATCTAAAGAAACTCTTTGAAAGATTCAGAAAGTTCAAGCTAAAATTTAACCCCTTCAAATGCACTTTAGGCGTACAGTCGGGGAAATTGTTAGAATTTTTGGTTAGTCATAAAAGAATAGAGGTTGACCCCGATAATCTTCGAGCCATTTTGGAAATGCCTCCCCAAAGTACAGAGAGAGAGAGGTTCGTGGTTTTCTTGGGAGACTAAATTATATTTCAAGATTTATATCAGAACTAACTGCCACTTGTGAATTGACCTTTAAACTTCTACGAAAAAGGTCAAACAGTTGTGTGGAACGAATAATGTAACATAAAAACATTAAAAAAAAAGTTATTTAGAAAATGGTTGTAACATACAAAGATTGGCATGGGATGTTGTCGTTGCCACTACACGGGTATCGCACCTCGATACACACTTCAATTGGGGCAACCCCTTTTTCCCTAATATATGCTATTGAGGTTGTGCTACCCATTGAAGTAGAAACTAGAGGATTTCAGAATGGGTATAAATATGTTTCGATCAATTGAATTTAATTGAAGAAAAAAGGTTGGCGGCCTTATGCCATGGGCAATTATATTAGAAAAGACTGAAAAAAAAACGTATAATAAAAAATACGTCCTCGAGAATTCCGGGAAGGAGACCTGGTGTAAGATCCATAGTTTTTAAATCCTAAATTATGCAATTTTTGGGTGTTTTGTGTGGAATTTCTTAGGCTGTTAGCCCAACTTTTGGTATTGAGTGAGTTAATTGCCAAAAATATATTTTTGGCAATTGGATTAAAATTATTTGTCGGAAAATAATTTACTTCCGTTACGAAGGATTTAATACCGGGCAGTTTTGTTAAAAATATCTCGGGTTGCTGAAAATTGTACCGGACAATTGAGTTGCGACGAGAGTAGATATTTTTATTAAATTAGACTAAGAGGGGTATGAAATGATGGGGGTAAGAGTTGTTAGATAGTTGTTGGTTTTGTTTTAATTATAATATATAAATGTATATGTATATATTGTAAGTAATATATATATATATATATATATATATATATATGGTTGGAGGGAAATAGAAAAGAAAGGAAAGGAAATAGAAAGGAAAGAAAGAGAGAGGAGAGAAAACAATATTTTTCCATCTTCTTCCTCTGCCTCGCGCGAAGCTTCTTCCTCCTTCCTCCATTTTTATTCATTTTTGCTTTCTTTGTTTCCCTTTTTGTTCAAGAATAGAAACCCAAGGCTTAGTGGGTAAGAAAGCAAGAATTTCTCAGCTTCATACTTCCTCGTTG
>NC_021162.2:11435034-11435594 GCF_000331145.2 Cicer arietinum
GTCAAACACAAACCTCCTCGTTTCATCTAGATCCAAGCTTCGTTTCGCGAAGAGATAGAAGGGAAAGTTGCTCACTACCACGCTACGGTGCTAGGGAACCAACTTTGGAGGCGACGTTGCGAGCAGAGATTTTACCGGATGTACTCGTGGTACCGTAATCGAACGTTAAAGCTAACGTGAAGGTAAGGGCTCCTTCCAAACTTTTAGTTTGCATTTAGGGACTTATCTGTGGTTGTGTGGAAAGGAATTTGTTAGGGTTGAAGTGTTGATTTGGGGGAAAATGAATCTAAGGCTTTATGGGTAAAATCTTAGAGTTAGGTTTTGGTTATATTGATGAATGTTTCGTGGAAAATGAATTTAAACTCATTTATGTATGATTTTGAGTAAATGAAACTTGTTGTGTTTGAGTGGTGGATTGTGTTGATTTGTGTTCGTCGTATTTGACGTGTTCTTAATTAATACTGATGAAATTTGATATGTGTATGGTTGGATTTTGTGGAGAAATGAATTGATGTGTTTTGGTATGAGTTGTGGATTGGATCTGATAATAGGTTTGAGTT
>NC_021162.2:11436547-11437468 GCF_000331145.2 Cicer arietinum
AACAAAATAGATTTGTCAAATAATTAATTATTTCTTATTTATTTGACAACTCAATTTTGTTATATTTTATTATTATCTTCATTATTAAGTATAACTACAAAACGAAGATAATAATAACATTTAATAAAGAAGATTAGACAAATAAATCAAAACGAAGATAATAATAACATTTAATAAAGAAGATTAGAATAACATATAATAAAATATTATTTTCTAATAAATTAATAATTACATATTTATTTGACAACTATAATTCAATATATGTTATTATTATGTTCGTTTTGTAGTAATATTTTGCAATGATGATAACCCTATATACTATAACCCGAACCTCAAACCCAAAACCTTAAACCCTAACCCTTAAACCCTAAACCCTAAACACTAAACCCAAAATCTTGAACCTTAAACTCTAAACCTTAATCCCTAAACGTGATATCTTAAACCCTAAACACCCTAACACACTATACCCTAATAAAATAAATATGTAATTATTACTTTATTTGATATCTCTATTTTTTATATGTTATTATTATCTATTTGTTATAAAGTAAAACTATAAAACGAAGATAATAATAATATAAATTAAATTAGAGTTGTCAAATAAAGTAATAGTTACATATTTATTTGACAACGCTATTTTATTACATGTTACGGATTTTAGTCCATTTTTGTTGGGTGGTACGAAAATTGCCCTAAAAGTCCAGATGAAAATCAGGAGCGGGAGAGACTTTTTGCATGCTTCTCCTAAATTTATAATTGTGTTTCGGGTTACATTTCAAACACTAGCCATCGTCTGGTCAAGAAATACAAATTTTGGTCCATTTTTGTCAGGGGGTACGAAAATCGCCCGAAAAGTCCAGATGAAATCGAGGACCAGAAGACCCTTATAGCATTTTTCTCCAAAATTTGTAACTGTGTGTC
>NC_021162.2:11438101-11465270 GCF_000331145.2 Cicer arietinum
CCTTATAGCATTCTTCTCCTAAATTTAAAATTGTGTTTCAGGTTTCGAGTTTCGGATTAGATTTCAAACACAAGCCATCATCTGGTTCATAAATATGGATTCCAAAATAATAATAACATATAACAAAATTCAGTTGTAAAATAAATATGTAATTATGACTTTATTTGACAAATTTACAACTCAATTTTTTATATGTTATTATTATTTTCGTTATTTAGTACAACTACAAAACTAAGATAATAATAACGAATAATAAAACAGAGTTGTCAAATAAATATGTAATTATTAATTTATTTGACAACTCTATTTTATTATATGTTATTATAACTTTGTCATGATGTAAAACTATAAAACGAAGATAATATTAACTTATAGAATTCCATAAATTTATAACTGTGTTTCGGGTTCGGCGTCAGATTTCAAACACTAGCCATCGTTTTGTTCGAAAATACGGATTTCGATCCATTTTAGTTGGGTGGTACGAAAATTGCCCGAAAAATCCATATGAAATCGAGGACCGGGGCCCCATTATAGCATTCTTCTCCAAAATTTATAACTGTGTTTCGGGTTCGGCGTCAGATTTCAAACATTAGCCATCGTCTGGTCCGAAAATACGATTTTCGGTCTACTTTTTGTCGGGTGCTACAAAAATCCCCCGAAAAGACCAGATGAAATCGAGGACCAGGAAACCCTTATAGCATTATTCTCCAAATTTTATAATTATGTTTCAGATTCCGCATCAGAATTCAATCACTAGCCATCGGTCGATTTTTGTGGGGTGATACAAAAATCGCCTGAAAAGTCTAGATGAAATTGAGGACCAAGAGATCCTTATAGCATTCTTCTCCTAAATTTATAAATGCTTTTCGCGTTCTGCGTCTGATATTTCAAACACTAACCATCGTTTGGTTCGAAACTAAGGACTTTGGTCCATTTTTGTTGGGTGGTACGAAAATTGCCCAAAAAGTCTACATGAAATCGAGTACCGAGAGACCCTTATAGTATTCTCCTCCAAAATTTATAATAGTATTTCGGGTTCTGCGGCAGATCTCAAACTCTAGCCAACGTCTAGTCTGAAAATACTAATTTTGGTCCTTCTTTGTCGAGGGGTACAAAAATCGCCCGAAAAGTCCTGATGAAATCGAAGACCGAGAGTCCCTTATATCATGTTGGTCCATTTTAGTGGGGTGGTACAAAATCGTCCAAAAAATCCAAATGAAATCGAGGACCTGGATACAATATTTATAATATGAATAAATATTTATAATCCATTCTTCTTCTCCAATATTTATAATATTGTTTCGAGTTCCGCGCCAAATTTCAAACACTAACCATTGTTTTGTTTGAAGATATGAATTTCGACCCTTTTAGTCGGGTGGTAGGAAAATCGCCGGAAAAGTCCAGATGAAATCGAGGACCAAGAGACCCTTATAGCATTCTTCTCCAAAATTTATAACTATCTTTCGGTCTCCGCCCCAGATTTTAAACACTAGCCCTCGTCTGGTCCGAAAATACGAATTTCGATTCATTTTTGTTGGGTGGTACGAAAATTGCCCAAAAATTCCAAATGTAATCGTGGACCAGGACACCCTTACAACATTCTTCTTCTAAATTGATAACTTTGTTTCAAGTTACGCGTCAGATTTCTAACACTAGCCATAGCCTTGTTCGAAAATACGAATTTAGGTCCATTTTAGTAAGGTGGTATGAAAATCGCCCAAAAAGTCTAGATGAAATCGAGGATTGGGAGACCCTTATAGCATTTTTCTCCAAAATTTATAACTGTGTTTCGGGTTCCGTGTCAGATTTCAAACACTAGCCATAGTCTTTTTAGGAAATATGGATTTCGATCCATTTTAGTTGGATGGTATGAAAATCGCCCGAAAAGTCCAGATGAAATCGAGGATCAGGAGACCCTTGTAGCATTCTTCTCCAAAATTAATAATTGTGTTTCGGGTTCCGCGTCAGATTTCAAATACTAGCCATCGTCTTGTTTAAAAATTTGGATTCGGTCCAATTTAGTCGGGTGGTTCGAAAATTTCCCAAAATGTCCAAATGAAATCGAGGACCAAGAGACTCTTATAGCATTCTTCTCCTAAATTTATAACTGTGTTTCGGGTTTCGTGTCAGATTTCAAACACTATCCATCATCTTTTTCAAAAATACGGATTTCGGTCCATTTTTGTCGTGTGGTTTGAAAATCTCCCGAAAAGGCCAGATGAAATCGAGGACCGGCAGACCCTTATAGCATTCTTCTCCTAAATATATAACAGTGTTTCAGGTTCCACGTCAGATTTCAAACATTAGCCATCGACTAGTCAGAAAATATAGATATTGGTCCATTTTTGTCGAGGGGTACGAAAATCGCCCGAAGAGGCCACATGAAATCGAGGACCGAGAGACCGTTATATCATTCTTCTTCTAAATTTATAAATGTGTGTCGGGTTCTACGTCAGATTTCTAACACTATTCATCATCCTATTCGAAAATACGTATGTCGGTCCATTTTAGTCGAGGGGTACGAATATCATCCGAAAAGTCCAAATGAAATCGAGGACCAAAAGACTCTTATAGCATTCTTCTTCTAAATTTATAACTGTGATTCGCGTTCCGTTTCAGATTTCAAAAACTAGCCATCGTCTTGTTCGAAAATACGGATTTCGGTACATTTCGGGATACCCTTATAGCATTCTTCTCCAAAATTTATAACTATGTTTCAAGTTCCGCGTCACATTTCTAATACAAGCCAACGTCTGTTCCGAAAATACAGATTTCGGTCAATTTTGGTCGGGTGGTACGAAAATCGCCTGAAAAGTCCAAATGAAATCGAGGACTGGGAAACCCTTATTGTATTATTCTCCTAAATTTATAACACTATTTCGGGTTCAACATCAAATTTAAAAAACTAACCATCGTCTGGTTCGAAAAAATGAATTTCAATCCATTTTTGTCGGGTGGTACGAAAATCGCCTTAAAAGTCTAGATGAAATCGAGGACCGAGAGACCCTTTTAACATTCTTTTGCTAAATATATAATAGTGTTTCAGGTTCCGCATCAGATTTCAAACACTAGCCATCGTCTGAATTGAAAATACAAATTTTGGTCCATTTTTGTCAAGGGGTAAGAAACTTCCCCGAAAGGTTCAGATGAAATCGATGACCGAGAGTCCCTTAAAGCATTCTTCTTTTAAATTTATAACTGTGTTTCAGTTTCTGCATCAGATTTCAAACACTAGCCATCATCTTGTTCGAAAATATGGATTTTGATCTATATTAGTCGGGTGGTACAAAAATCACCCGAAAAGTCCAGATGATATCGAGGATCGAGAGACCCTCATAGCATTCTTCTCCTTAATATATAACATGGTTTCGGGTTCCGCGTCAGATTTCAAACACTAGCCATCATTTAGTCCAAAAATACAGATTTTGGTCCATTTTTGTCGAGGGGTATGAAACTCGCCCGAAAACTTCCCCGAAAGGTTCAGATGAAATCGATGACCGAGAGTCCCTTAAAGCATTCTTCTTTTAAATTTATAACTGTGTTTCAGTTTCTGCATCAGATTTCAAACACTAGCCATCATCTTGTTCGAAAATATGGATTTTGATCTATATTAGTCGGGTGGTACAAAAATCACCCGAAAAGTCCAGATGATATCGAGGATCGAGAGACCCTCATAGCATTCTTCTCCTTAATATATAACATGGTTTCGGGTTCCGCGTCAGATTTCAAACACTAGCCATCGTTTAGTCCAAAAATACAGATTTTGGTCCATTTTTGTCGAGGGGTACGAAACTCGCCCGAAAAGCCCAGATGAAATCGAGGACCGAGAGTGCCTTATAGTATTCTTCTACTAAATTTATAATTGTGTTTCGGTTTCCGTATCAGATTTCAAAAAATAGCCATCATCTTGTTTGAAAATACGGATTTCGGTCCATTTTTGTCGGGTATTACTAAAATGACCGAGAAGTCCAGAGAAAATCGAGGACCCGGAGAACCTTATACCATTCTTCTCCAAAATTTATAACTTTGATTCGGGTTCAAACACTAGCCATCGTCTGGTCCGAAAATACACTTTTCGGTCCATTTTTGTGAGGTGGTACGAATATCGCGCAAAAAGTCCAGATGAAATCGAGGACCAGAAAAGTCATATAGCATTCGTCTCTTAAATTTATAAATGTATATCGGATTCACGTCAGATTTCAAACACTCCGACCGGGAGACCTTTATAGCATTCTTCTCTAAAATTTATAACTGGGTTTCGGGTTGCGCGTCAGATTTCAAACACTAGCCATAGACTTTTTCGAAAATACGGATTTTGGTCCATTTTAGTTGGATCGTATAAAAATCTCCCAAAAAATCAAGATGAAATCGAGGACCGGGAGACCCTTATAGCATTCTTCTCCAAAATTTATAACTGTGTTTCGAGTTCCGAGCTAGATTTCAAATACTAGCCAAAGTCTGGTCCAAAAAAACAGATTTGAGTCCATTTTTGTCGAGGGGTACGAACATTGCCCAAAAAGTCAAGATGAAATCGAGGACCAAGAGACACTTGTCTTGTTCAAAATTACGGATTTTTGTCTGGTGGTACAAAAACCACCGGAGAAGCCCAGATAAAATCGACGACCACGAGGCCCTTATAGCATTCTTCTCCTAAGTTTATAACTGAGTTTCGGGTACCGCATCAAATTTCAAACACTAGCCATCGTCTGGTCTGAAAATACAGATTTTGGTCCATTTTAGTTGGATCGTATAAAAATCTCCCAAAAAATCAAGATGAAATCGAGGACCGGGAGACCCTGATAGCATTCTTCTCCAAAATTTATTACTGGTTTTTAGGTTCCGCGCCAGATTTCAAACACTTGCCATCGCCTGTTCCTAAAATATAGATTTCAGGCCTTTTTTGTCGATGGGTAAGATTATCGCCTGAAAAGTCTAGATGAAATCGAGGATCGAGAGATCCTTATTGCATTCTTCTCCTAAATTTATAACTGTGTTCCGAGTTTTGGGTCGGATTTCAAACACTAGCCATTGTTCTGTTAAAAAATACGAGTTTCAGTCCATTTTAATCGGGTGGTACGAAAATCCCCCGAAAATACCAGATTAAATTGAGGACCGAGAGACCCTTATAGCATTCTTCTTCTAAATATATAACAGTGTTTTGAATTCCGAGTCAGATTTCAAACACTAGCCATCGCCTGTTTGATATCTGACACAGAACTCGTAACACTATTATATATTTAGGAGAAGAATGCTTTAAGGTTCTCCAGGTCCTTGATTTCATCTGGACTTTTAAAATGATTTTCGTACCACCCGACTAAAATGGACCGAAATCCGTATTTTTGAACAAGACGATGGCTTGTATTTGTATTCTGACGCGGAACTTGATACATAATTATAAATTTAGATGAAGAATGTTATAAGGGTTTCTCGGTCCTCAATTTCAGCTGGACTTTTCAGGCAATTTTCAAACCCCTCAACAAAAATGGACCAAAATCTGTATTTTCAGACCAGACGATGGCTAGTGTTTGAAATCTGACCCGAAATGAGAAACATTGTTATATATTTAGGAGAAGAATGCTTTAACGCTTACTAAATACAAGCGCTGTTGTAACTATATTTTAAAAATAACGGAGCCTATAACAGCGTTCTTTTGACAAGCGCTGTGAAAAAGTGTTGTTGTAGGGTCATATAGCGTTTGCGCATAATGTTTACAATGCTTTTACAGCGCTTGAACACAAGTGTTGTAAAATGAAGCGCCCTCACATAATGTTTTACAGCGCTTTTAGGACAAGCGCTGTAAAAGACTTGCGCTTTCAAATAATTAAATGACCTATTACAGTGCTTTTTTCACAAGCGTTGTAAAAGACATGCGCTTTCAAATAATTAAATGACATATTAGAGCGCTTTTGTTACAAGCGCTGTAAAAGCCTTGCGCTTTCACATAATTAAAGGACCTATTAGAGCGCTTATTCTACAAGCGCTGTAAAATCATTCACTTTAAATAAAAATCATTAGTGTTGTAAAATGAAGCGCCCTCACATAATGTTTTACAGCGCTTTTAGGACAAGCGCTGTAAAAGACTTGCGCTTTCAAATAATTAAATGACCTATTACAGTGCTTTTTTCACAAGCATTGTAAAAGACACGCGCTTTCAAATAATTAAATGACATATTAGAGCGCTTTTGTTACAAGCGCTGTAAAATCATTCACTTTAAATAAAAATCATTTACTTTAAATAAATAAAAAAAATTTTAAAAAAATTTTACGAACCCTCATCACCTATACTCTGGGAACCCTCATCTCCTCTACGTACTGTGCGGCCATCTACGTTGTCTCAGGTATTTATTAATTTGTTGTTGTCAAAAAATCTTTAGTTTTTTAATAATTGAAAACTAATAAATTGTTACATATTAAATCTTTTCTTTTTGAAATTTGTTGATCTGTTCTGTTTTGAAATTGTTACATAATAATGGACATTGGTTTCCATTTTCCAATATTAGATATGTTGATATTGGTTTCTTTTTGAAATCGTACTGTGCGGCCATCTACGTTGTCTAAGGTATTTTTTACACATGATCTGTTCTGTTTTGAAATTGTCAAAAATTGTCAAAAACTCATACCACATGATCTGTTCTGTTTTGAAATTGTTAGTTGATATTGGTTTCTTTTTGAAACTTGTTGATATGTTTTGAAAGCTTATTATTTTTGTTACTGCATTTATATAGGTGGTATAATATGGATAGGAAATGGATTTCAGCCAATCGATTGTCAAAAGAGTATGAAATTGGAGTGAAGGAGTTTGTTGAGTTTGCAGTGAAGAATGCAAAAGATCCAAATAGAGTAGTTTGTCCTTGTTTAAAATGTTGTTTTGGAAAACGTGTTAGAGAAGATGAATTAGAAGGACATCTAGTATGTAATGGAATTGATCAAAGCTACACATGTTGGATAAGACATGGTGAGAAAAAAAAAGGAAACATTAATTTTGAGAATAGTTCTACATATGCTTCAACTGATTTCGATACAGATACATATGAGCCGGACCGAGTTGATGAGATTGCAAAAGCAGTTGAAGAAGATCTTCGAGATTGTCCTAAAATGTTTGAAAGTTTGTTGAGTGATGCAGAGAAAGAATTATATAATGGTTGTACTAAATTCACAAGACTGTCAGCGATATTAAAGTTGTACAACTTAAAAGCGAGTAATGGATGGTCTGATAAAAGCTTTACGGAATTATTAACACTCATAAAAGATATGTTGCCAGATGATAATGAACTTCCCAGTCGGACCTATGAGGCTAAACGGATTTTGTGTTCTATTGGAATGAGTTACGAAAGGATTCATGCGTGTCCTAACGATTGCATTTTATTTCGAAACGAATATGAACTACTTAAGGCGTGTCCGAAATGCAATGTCTCTCGATATAAGAAGAAAGAATCTACTCCAGCAAAAGTCGTGTGGTATTTTCCTATAATACCAAGATTTAGGCGCATGTATCGCAGTGAAGAAGATTCAAAACACTTGACATGGCATGCAGATGAAAGAATTAGAGATGGAATGTTTCGACACCCTGCAGATTCCCCACAATGGGAAAAAATTGATCACGAGTATCCTGAATTCGGGATAGAGTAATGAAATCTAAGACTTGCACTTTCTACTGATGGAATGAATCCACATGGTCTTCAAAGCATCTCACACAGCACATGGCATGTGAATTTGTTGATTTGTAACCTACCTCCATGGTTATGTATGAAGCGTAATTTTATGATGTTGTGTCTGTTAATTTTTGGACCCAAACAACCGGGGAATGATATCGATGTGTACTTGACTCCTTTAATTGAAAATTTAAAAATTATGTGGGAGACAGGTGTGGAAGTTTATGATGGGTATAAGAAAGAATGTTTCAATTTGAGGGCTATGTTGTTCGGCACAATTAATGATTTTCCAGCATATGGTAATTTATCAGGATATAGCATTAAAGGTCAGTGTGCATGTCCTATATGTGAAGAGAGTACAAATTGGATGCGGTTGAAACATTGTAAGAAGAATGTGTTTCTTGGAAATCGTAGATTTTTACCTTATAGTCATCAGTATCGTGGGTGGAGAAATGCATTCAATGGAAAATCAGAGGAAGGTAAAGCTCCTTTAGCACCGACTGAATATCAAATACTTGAAAAAGTACAAGGTTTGACCAATAAATTTGGCAAACCTTTTGCGGGAGAGCTGGTGAAAACTGGGTGGAAGAAAAAGTCAATTTTCTTTGAATTGCCATATTGGAAGTCATTGTATATAAGACATTTCCTCGATGTGATGCATATTGAAAAAATGTATTTGATAGTGTTATTGTTACGTTACTCAATGTTCAAACACTAGCCATAGTGTTATTGTTACGCTCTAAATGGTTACCTTTTACAACGCTTTTTCAAATAAGCTCTGTAAAATGTGCACTATAATGCATATATTGGGTGCACATTTTACAGCGCTTATTTGAAAAAGCGTTGTAAAAGGTGCATAATAATGCATATATTGGGTGCACATTTTACAGCGCTTTTTAGATAAGCTCTGTACAAGGTGCACCCATTATATGCATTATATTGCCACCTTTTACAGTGCTCTTTTCAATAAGCGTTGTAAAAGGTGCATAATAATGCATATATTGGGTGCACCGTTTACAACACTTTTTAAATAAGTGCTGTAAAATGTGCATAACAAGCACACCATTTTTTTACATGTTTTATAGCGCTTTTTGATTTTAAAAAAGCGTTGTTGTATCTTTTTACAACAGTCTTCTGGTCCTCGGTTTCATCTGGACTTTTCGTGCGATTTCCGTATTTTCGGACCAAACGAGGGCTACTGTTTGAAATTTATAGCAGAACCTGAAACACAATTATATATTTTGGAGAAGAATTCTTTAAGGGTCTCCCGATCCTCGATTTCATCTGGACTTTTTAGGCGATTTTCGTACCACTCAACAAATATGGACCGAAATTCGTATTTTCGGACCAGACGATGGCTAGTGTTTGAAAATCTGACGCAGAACCCGAAACTCAGTTATAAATTTAGGAGAAGAATGCTACAAGAATCTTCTTCTCCACGATTTCATCTGGACTTTTCGGGAAATTTTCGTATCCCTCAACAAAAATGGACCAAAATCTGTATTTTCGAACCAAAAGATAGCTAGTGTTTGAAATCTGCTGCGGAATCCGAGAAAAAGTTATGAATTTTGGAGAAGAATGCTATAAGGGTTTCCTGGTCCTCGATTTCATCTAGACTTTCCGGGCGATATTCATACCACTCGACAAAAATGGACCGAAATTAGTATTTCTGGAACAGACGAGGTCTAGTGTTTGTAATTTGACGCGGAACCTGAAACAAAATTATAAATTTTTTAGAAGAATGCTATAAAGGTCTCCCAATCCTCGATTTCATCTGGACCTTTCAAGCGATTTTCATACCACTAGACCAAAATGGATTGAAATCCGTATTTTCGGACCAGACGATGGCTAGTGTTTGAAAATTGACATGGAACCCGAAATACAGTAGTAAATTTAGAAGAAGAATGCTATAACGGTCTCCCGGTCCTCGATTTCATCTGGAATTTTTGGGTGATTTTCGTACCACTTGACAAAAATGGACCAAAATCTATATTTTCGGACCAAACGATGGCTAGTGTTTGAAATTCAACATGGAACTCGGAAGAATGCTATAAGGGTCTCTCGGTCCTCGATTTCATCTAGACTTTTCAGGCGATTTTCTTTCCACTCGACAAAAAATGACCGAAATCTATATTTACGGACCAGACGATGGAAAGTGTTTGAAAGCTAGCGCGGAACCAAAAAATAAGTAATAAATTTTGGAGAAGAATGCTATCAGAGTCTCCCGGTCCTCGATTATAAATTTAGGAGAAGAATGTTATAAGGGTCTCTCGGGCCTTGATTTCACCTAGGAATTTCGGGCGATTTTCGTACCACCTGACAAAAATAATTCGAAATCCGTATTTTCGAACAAGACAGTTGCTAGTGTTTGAAAGATGAGGCGGAACCCGAAACTCAGTTATAAATTTAGGAGAAGAATGATATAAGGGTCTCCTGGTCCTCGATTTCATTGGGTCTTTTCGGTCGATTTTCGTACCCCTCAACAAAAATGGACCGAAATTCGTATTTTAGAACCAGACGATGACTAGTATTTGAAATCAGGCGCGAAACCCGAAACACAATTATAAATTTTGGAGAAGAATGCTACAACGGTTTGCCGGTCGTCGATTTAATTTGGACTTTTCGGGCGATTTTCATACGATCAACCTAAAATGCTATAAGGGACCCTTATAGCATTCTTCTTATAAATTTATAAATGTGTTTCAGGATCCGCGTCAGATTTTAAATACTAGCCATCATCTTGTTCGAAAATACGTATATCGGCCCACGTTAGTCGAGTGGCACGAAAATTGCCTGAAATGTCCCGATGAAATTGAGGACCAGAAGACTCTTATAGCATTTTCTCCTAAATTTACAATTGCGTTTCGGGTTTCGCGGGAGATTTCGAACACTAGCTATAGTCTTGTTCGAAAATACGGATTTTGGTCCATTTTTGTCAGGTGGTACAAAATCTCCCCAAAAATTCAGATAAAATCGAGGACCGGGAGACCCTAATATCATTCTTCTCCAAAATTTATAACTGTGTTTAGGGTTCCGCGTCAAATTTCAAACACTAGCCCTCGTCTGGTCCGAAAATACAGATTTCGGTCCTTTTTTGTTGGGTAGTACGAAAATCGCCCGAAAAATCCAAATAAAATCGAGGACCGAGAGACCCTTACAACATTCTTTTCCTAAATATATAACAGTTTTTCGCGTTATGCATCAGATTTCAAACACTAGACATCGTCTTGTTCGAAAATACGGATTTCGGTCAATTTTTGTCGTGTGGAACGAAAATCTCATGAAAAGTCCAGATGAAATCGAGGACCGAGCGGCCCTTATATCATTCTTCTCCTTAATACATAACAGTGTTCTGGGTTCCGCGTCAGATTTCAAACACTAGCCAACGTCTGTTTGAAAATACAGATTTTGGTCCATTTTTGTCGAGGAGTACGAAACTCGCCCAAAACGTTCAGATGACATCGTGGACGGAGGGTCCCTTATGGCATTCTTCTTGTAAATTTATAAGTGTGTTTCAGTTTTCTGTTCAGATTTCAAAAACTAGCCATCATCTTGTTCGAAAATACGATTTTCGATCCATTTTAGTCGGGTTGTACAAAAATCGACCGAAATGTGCAGATGAAATCGATGATTGGGAAACCCTTATTGCATTATCCTCCTAAATGTATAACAGTATCTCGGGTTCCGCGTCAGATTTAAAAAACTGACCATTGTTTGGTTCGAAAAAATGGATTTTGGTCATTTTTTGTTGGGTGGTAGGAAAATCGCCAGAAAAGTCCAAATGAAATCGAGGACGGAGAGACCCTTTTAACATTCTTCTCCTGAATATATAATAGTGTTTCAGGTTCTGCGTCAGATTGCAAACACTAGCCATCGTCTGGTTTGAAAATACGGATTTCGGTCCATTTTTGTCGTGTAGTACGAAAGACCAAATGAAATCGAGGACCGAGAGACACTCAAACCATTCTCTTCCTAAATATATAACAGTGTTTTGAGTTCCGCATCAGATTTCAAATGCTAGCCATCGTCTAGTCCGAAAATTAAGATTTTGGTCCATTTTTGTCGAGGCGTACGAAAATCACCCGAAAAGTCCACATGAAAGTCGAACAAGATGATGGCTAGTGTTTAAAATATGACTCGGATCCCGAAACACAATTATAAATTTAGAAGAAGAATGCTATAAGGGTCTTTCTGTCCTTGATATCTTCTAGACTTTTCTGGCGAATTTCGTACCCCTTGACAAAAATAGACCAAAATCTGTATTTTCGGACCAGACGATGGCTACTATTTAAAAACTGACGCGGAACCCGAAACACTGTTATATATTTAGGAGAAGAATGCTATAAGGTTCTCTCGGTCCTTGATTTCATCTGGAATTTTAGGGCGATTTTCGTACCACCCGACAAAAATGGACGAAATCTGTATTTTCGGGCCAAACGAGGGCTAGTGTTTGATATTTGATGCGGAACCCGAAACACAATTATAAATTATGGAGAAGAATGAAATAAGGGTCTCCCGGTCCTCGATTTCATCTGGACTTTTCGGGCGATTTTCTTACCACCCGACTAAAATGGCCCGAAATCTGTATTTTCGAACAAGATAATGGCTATTGTTTGAAATCTAATGCGGAAACTGAAACACAGTTATAAATTTAGAAGAAGAATGTTATAAGGGACTCTCGGTCCTCGATTTCATCTGGACTTTTCGGGCGAGTTTCGTATCCCTCGAGAAAAATTGACCAAATATGTATTTTTGGACTGTATTTTTGGACTAGACGATGGCTAGTGTTGGAAATCTGACGCGGAACCCGAATAACTGTTATATATTTAGGAGAAGAATGCTATGAGGGTCTCTTGATCCTCGATTTCATTTGGACTTTTCGGGGATTTTCGTACTACACGACAAAAATGTACCGAAATGCGTATTTTGGAACAAGACATGGCTAGTGTTTGAAATCTGACGCGGAACCCGAAACACATTTATAAATTTAGGAGATGAATGATATAAGGGTCTCTAGGTCCTCGATTTCATCTGGACTTTACGGGCGATTTTCGGTTCCCTCTACAAAAAATGTATTTTCGGACCAGACGATGGGTAGTGTTTGAAATCTGATGCGGAACCCGAAACACTGTTATATATTTAGGAGAAGAATTCTATAAGGGTATCCCGGTCCTCGATTTCATCTGGACATTTCGGGTGATTTTTTTTACCACTTGACTAAAATGAGTCGAAATTCGTATATTCGAACAAGATGACAACTAGTGTTTGAAATCTGACGCGAAAACCGAAAAACTGTTATAAATTTAGATGAAGAATGCTACAAGGGACTCTCGGTCCTCGATTTCATCTAAACCTTTCGGGCAAGTTTCGTACCCCGCGACAAACATGGACCAAAATCTATATTTTCAAACCAGACGATAGCTAGTATTTGAAATATGACGCGGAACCTGAAACACTATTATATATTAAGGAGAAGAATGTTAAAAGGGTCTCTCGGTCCTCGATTTCATCTGGACTTTTCATGCGATTTTCATACCACCCGGCAAAAATGGACCGAAATCCGTATTTTCGAATAAGACGATGTATAATGTTTGAAAACTGACACGGAACCCGGAACACAGTTATAAATTTAGGAGAAGAATTCTACAAGAGTCTTCTGGTCCTCGATTTCATCTGGACATTTTGGGCGATTTTCGTACCACCTGACTAAAATGGAACGATATCCATATTTTCGAACAAGATGATGGCTATTGTTTGAAATCTGACGCGGAAACCGAAACACAATTATAAATTTAGAAGAAGAATGCTATAAGGGTCTCTCGATCCTCGATTTCATGTGGACTCTTGGGCGATTTTCATACCAAACGGCAAAAATGGACTGAAATCCAAATTTTTGAACAAGACGATGGATAGTGTTCGAAAACAAACGCGGAACCCGAACCACAATTATAAATTTAGGTGAAGAATTCTATCAGAGTCTCCTGGTCCTCGATTTCATCTGGAATTTTTGGGCTATTTACGTACTACCCGACTAAAAAGGACTGAAACTCACTACGCCAAAAATGACATTTAACAGCGCCCATTTTACAGCGCTTGCTAAACACAAGCGCTGTTGTAATTATATTTTAAAAATAACGGAACCTATTACAGCGCTTTTTTCACAAGCGCTGTAAACCACATGCGCTTTCATTGAATTTAACTACCTATTACAGCGCTTTTTTCACAAGCGCTGTAAACCACATGCGCTTTCATTGAATTTAACTACCTATTACAGCGCTTTTTTCACAAGCGCTGTAAACCACATGCGCTTTCATTGAATTTAACTACCTATTACAGCGCTTTTTTCACAAGCGCTGTAAACCACATGCGCTTTCATTGAATTTAACTACCTATTACAGCGCTTTTTTCACAAGCGCTGTAAACCACATGCGCTTTCATTGAATTTAACTACCTATTACAGCGCTTTTTTCACAAGCGCTGTAAACCACATGCGCTTTCATTGAATTTAACTACCTATTACAGCGCTTTTTTCACAAGCGCTGTAAACCACATGCGCTTTCATTGAATTTAACTACCTATTACAGCGCTTTTTTCACAAGCGCTGTAAAATACATCTTTAAAATAATTATATACGTTGGGAACCCTAATATCCTCTACGTACTGTGCGGCCATCTACGTTGTCTAAGGTATTTTTTACACATGATCTGTTATGTTTTGTTACATATATATTTTTTACACATGATTTGTTATGTTTTGAAATTGTCAAAAATTGTCAAAAACGCATACCACATGATCTGTTCTGTTTTGAAATTGTTAGTTGATATTGGTTTCTTTTTGAAACTTGTTGATATGTTTTGAAAGCTTATTATTTTTGTTACTGCATTTATATAGGTGGTATAATATGGATAGGAAATGGATTTCAGCCAATCGATTGTCAAAAGAGTATGAAATTGGAGTGAAGGAGTTTGTTGAGTTTGCAGTGAAGAATGCAAAAGATCCAAATAGAGTAGTTTGTCCTTGTTTAAAATGTTGTTTTGGAAAACGTGTTAGAGAAGATGAATTAGAAGGACATCTAGTATGTAATGGAATTGATCAAAGCTACACATGTTGGATAAGACATGGTGAGAAAAAAAAAAGGAAACATTAATTTTGAGAATAGTTCGACATATGCTTCAACTGACTTCGATACAGATACATATGAGCCGGACCGAGTTGATGAGATTGCAAAAGCAGTTGAAGAAGATCTTCGAGATTGTCCTAAAATGTTTGAAAGTTTGTTGAGTGATGCAGAGAAAGAATTATATAATGGTTGTACTAAATTCACAAGACTGTCAGCGATATTAAAGTTGTACAACTTAAAAGCGAGTAATGGATGGTCTGATAAAAGCTTTACAGAATTATTAACACTCATAAAAGATATGTTGCCAGATGATAATGAACTTCCCAGTCGAACCTACGAGGCTAAACGGATTTTGTGTTCTATTGGAATGAGTTACGAAAGGATTCATGCGTGTCCTAACGATTGCATTTTATTTCGAAACGAATATGAACTACTTAAGGCGTGTCCGAAATGCAATGTCTCTCGATATAAGAAGAAAGAATCTACTCCAGCAAAAGTCGTGTGGTATTTTCCTATAATACCAAGATTTAGGCGCATGTATCGCAGTGAAGAAGATTCAAAACACTTGACATGGCATGCAGATGAAAGAATTAGAGATGGAATGTTTCGACACCCTGCAGATTCCCCACAATGGGCAAAAATTGATCACGAGTATCCTGAATTCGGGATAGAGTCAAGAAATCTAAGACTTGCACTTTCTACTGATGGAATGAATCCACATGGTCTTCAAAGCATCTCACATAGCACGTGGCCTGTGATTTTGGTAATATATAACCTACCTCCATGGTTATGTATGAAGCGTAAGTTTATGATGTTGTCTCTGTTAATTTCTGGACCCAAACAACCGGGGAATGATATCGACGTATACTTGACTCCTCTAATCGAAAATTTAAAAAGTATGTGGGAGACAGGTGTGGAAGTTTATGATGGGTATAAGAAAGAATGTTTCAATTTAAGGGTTATGTTGTTCGGCATAATTAATGATTTTCCAGCATATGGTAATTTATCAGGATATAGCATTAAAGGTCAGTGTGCATGTCCTATATGTGAAGAGAGTACAAATTGGATGCGGTTGAAACATTGTAAGAAGAATGTGTTTCTTGGACATCGTAGATTTTTACCTTATAGTCATCAGTATCGTGGGTGGAGAAATGCATTCAATGGAAAATCAGAGGAAGGTAAAGCTCCTTTAGCACCGACTGGATATCAAATACTTGAAAAAGTACAAGGTTTGACCAATAAATTTGGCAAACCTTTTGCGGGAGAGCTGGTGAAAACTGGGTGGAAGAAAAAGTCAATTTTCTTTGAATTGCCATATTGGAAGTCATTGTATGTAAGACATTTCCTCGATGTGATGCATATTGAAAAAAATGTATTTGAAAGTGTTATTGGTACGTTACTCAATGTTCCAGGAAAGTCTAAAGATGGCGTCAATGCAAGATTGGACTTGGTCGATATGGGAATAAGAAATGAACTGGCTCCAGTAAAGAAAGGAAATCGCACATATCTACCTCCAGCCGCTCATACTCTATCTAGAAAGGAAAAAATTGTTTTATGTAAATTTCTACACGAAGTTAAAGTTCCAGAAGGATACTCTTCGAACATTAAAAATTTGGTTTGTATGAAAGACCTCAAGTTAAAAGGTTTGAAGACCCATGATTGTCATATTATAATGGAGCATTTGCTACCAATAGGTATACGTTCCATTTTACCTGAAAAAGTTCGACTAGCCTTAACTAGATTATGTTTCTTCTTCAGGGAAATTTGTAGTAAAGTGATCGACCCTCAGAAATTACCGACATTGCAGAGGGAAATTGTTGTTACTTTGTGTGAGCTTGAAATGTATTTCCCACCATCGTTTTTTGATATAATGGTTCACCTTACTGTTCATCTGGTTAAGGAGACACAACTTTGTGGGCCAGCTTATATGAGATGGATGTATCCGATAGAACGATATATGAAAATATTAAAAGGGTACGTAAAAAGTAGAAGTCGACCAGAAGGTTGTATTGCTGAACGATACATTGTTGAAGAGGCTGCTGAATTTTGTACTGAATATCTGTCCAATGTTGAATCCATAGGGCTTCCCATGTCTCGTCATTCGGGAAGACTATCAGGAGAAGGGATAACTGGAAGGAGACTACTGACTATATCAAGGACAGAATGGGAGCAGGCACAATTGTATGTTCTGCACAATGATGATGAGGTTCAACCGTATGTTACAATACACATTGATCAGTTATCTCGTTTGAACATGAATAGGAATCAAAATTGGATAACTCGAGAGCACAATCGAAGTTTTGTAACATGGTTAAAAAATCACATAATGTCAAAATTTGATATAGACCCCGGATCAATTTCAAATAGATTGAGGTGGCTAGCAAATGGTCCGAGCTTACATGTCTTTTCTTACACTGGTTATGTTATTAACGGCTACACATTTTATACCAAAGAACAAGATGATCAGACCACTATGCAAAATAGTGGAGTCACTCTCGTAGCTGAAGCGATGCATGTCTCAAGTGCAAAAGACAAAAACCCAATATATGCAAATCTATCATATTTTGGGGTTATCGAGCGCATATGGGAGTTAGACTACACAATGTTTCGTGTTCCCATATTTGGTTGCAAGTGGGTCGATAATAATAATGGCGTTCGGATTGATGAGTCAGGATTCTTGCTTGTCGATTTTAATAGGGTGGGATACAAAGACGAGCCTTTTATTTTAGCGTCGCAAGCTCAACAAGTGTTTTATGTCACTGATCCTTCTAATGATAAATGGTCTGTTGTCCTATCGACCAATAAAATAAGTGATGATAACAATAATGATGAAGATGTTGGTAATGATCTTTTATTTGCAACATCACAACAACCACATGAAATTGATTCAACTGATGATGGTTTATATCTTAGAGATGATCATGATGAGGGAATTTGGATTAATCCATCGTTTCGTATTGTAAATGGACAAACAAATGTGAATGTCACCAGGAAAAGAAGAAGGGCATCTTAATGTATATATATGTTTAATTGTTTTATATAAGCTATGCATGTAATCTGAACTGTGTTATTGTAAATATGCATGTAATCTGAATTGAGTGTTTTATACTAAGTTCTGATTAATTTATTTTCTGATTAATTTATTTTCTGCTTATATTTAGCTTGATTTGAGTGTTTTATACCAAGTTCATGTAACAATGAGTGTTTTATATTTAGCTTGATTTACATGAACTGAACTGAATATAAATTAGTAATTTACATGAACTGAACTGAACTGAATAGAGAGATTCTCTTTTGCTCAGTGCATATATATATATAGATTCTTCAGAATACTCATTTCTAATAATTCATCATCTCCTAAAGTATTGTGATAAAGACAATGATAACAATATTTTTAATCCAATAAACAATGATAAAAATGTTTTTAATGTCATCCCAACCCAAATAAACCAAACACAAAAATAAAATAAAGAGACATTTTACAGCGCTTATCTTAAAAAGCGCTGTAAAAGATCCTTTTAAAAATAAAATAATGAGTGTTTTATACCTTTTACAGCGCTTTTCACACAAAGCGCTGTAAACGACTCTTTTGAAAGTGAGTAAAAAAGACATTTTACAGCGCTTATTTGACAAAGCGCTGTAAAAAAGCTTTAAAAATAATATTCATCAGACACCTAATTTCTTCAAACACCTTGTACGCATCATGGGAATCCAAAAAACATCAGACACAAACCCATTTCTTCAAACACCTTGTACGCATCATGGGAATCCAAAAAACATCAGACACAAACCCATTTCTTCAAACACCTTGTACGCATCATGGGAATCCCCAAAAACACCAGACACAAACCCATTTTTCGCAACATGGCAATGATCCTGAATACCAATTAAGTTTCGATTTAAGAAGGAAAGAGAATGTAAAGAGATAAAAAGGGTGTTGAGGTGGAGATTGAATTGTGAAAGAGTAAGCTTTGATGTTTGTGAAGAAGATGCATAAAAGGAGAAGAGTTTGGTGAAGAGGAAGGGATTTTTGTGGTGACCAGTTACTACTATGTGGGTTTTGCATGCATGTTGAGCTTGTTTAAAAAATAACATAACATAACAAAACACAAAAACAATAAGGCCTTTTACAGCGCTTATTTGGAAAAAGCGCTGTAAAAGAGCCTTTTAAAATTAACATAAAGAGACATTTTAGAGCGCTTATGTGGAAAAGCGCTGTAAAAGGCTTTAAAAAACATTCATATAACATAATAACACACGGAGGTCTTTTACAGCGCTTATTTGGGAAAAGCGCTGTAAAAGAGCCTCTTAAAATTAACATAAAGAGACATTTTAGAGCGCTTATGTGTAAAAGCGCTGTAAAAGGCATTCAAATAACATAATAACACACGGAGGTCTTTTACAGCGCTTATTTGAAAAAAGCGCTGTAAAAGAGCCTTTTAAAAATTTAACTAAAGAAGCCTTTTAGAGCGCTTATGTGTGAAAGCGCTGTAAAAGGCATTCATATAACATAATAACACACGGAGGTCTTTTACAGCGCTTATTTGAAAAAAGCGCTGTAAAAGAGCCTTTTAAAAATTTAACTAAAGAAGCCTTTTAGAGCGCTTATGTGTGAAAGCGCTGTAAAAGGCATTCATATAACATAATAACACACGGAGGTCTTTTACAGCGCTTATTTGAAAAAAGCGCTGTAAAAGGCATTCAAATAACATAATAACACACGGAGGTCTTTTACAGCGCTTATTTGAAAAAAGCGCTGTAAAAGGCATTCAAATAACATAATAACACACGGAGGTCTTTTACAGCGCTTATTTGAAAAAAGCGCTGTAAAAGAGCCTTTTAAAAATTTAACTAAAGAAGCCTTTTAGAGCGCTTTACAAAATAAGCGCTGTAAAAGGCTTATAAAAAGCGCTGTAAAAGTGTTACGTATATATAACAGTTACCTCTTCAGTTTCCTCTTCATTACGTAACCTTCATCTCAACCTTCATTTCTTCTCTTCTTTTGCAAACCCTATCATCCCGTCCTTTACGAACCTTATTTCCACGATCATCTCCTTCATTTCGAACCTTATTTCCATCCAAGATCATCTCTCCCATTTCACACAATATATTTTCATTGAAATACGTAACCCTCATTACGTATTTCTTCAAACCGTATTTCTGTGAACCATATTTCTGTGAACTTTCTGCAAACCCTCTTTTCTTTGCATTTCGTCTTTCTTCGAACCATCATTATTCAGGTATTGATGTTATTAAATTTTTGTAATCATTAGAATGCATGTTGAGCTTTTTTAAGATATACTGATACATGTTGAGTTTGTTTATAATAATGCATGATCCATGTTGAGCTTGTTGATGTTATACTAAAGTGCATGTTGAACTTGTTGTAGTTAAATGGATACAAACAAAGATTTAGAAGTTCAAAATGAAGAAGTTGGCACCTCTAAGACTTACGAAAAAGAAGTCAAACGTGGTGCAACTATCATGCAAAGGGTGATTAAAGCACGGAGCAGTGGCATTAAATTTGAGGTATACTATATATACTCTGTTTGCTGTGTGTTTTTTTATCTTTTTTTAGGGTTTAGGGCATGTACTTACTATATGAGTTTATTAGGTTGGCTGGAACGAGAGTGGTCAGCCAGTTGACCCCAACAGCTCCATGTTTGTAAGCTACATTGGGGCTGTTGTTCGTCAAAATGTCCCAATAACAATAGACAACTGGAGAGATAAGGCGTTGAAGGATGCCAAAGATATCATCTGGAATGACATTCAAGTAAATATTTTGATCTACTCTTTTGTCATTTATAATTTTTTTTCTGTAAAATACATTACTTATAATTGTTTTCATTGCAGACCACTTTTGTTCTTGATGAGGAACGAAAGTCATATGTTTTGAGAGTTGCTGGGAAAATCCATCGTGGATTTAGATCCCATCTCTCAAATTTCTATCTAAAAGATAGAGAAGGAAACACAAATGCTGAACCTCCAAAGATATATCAACATTATATATCAAAGGATGAATGGAGTGCATTTGTTTCCAAACGTTCTGACCCGGCGTTTGTCGTAAGTGATTAATTTATTAGCATTTGTGTTTTATTATTCATATTCGTAGCGTATTTTAAATTTTTACACAATTGCTATTTTTTTTTTATATAGAATATTAGTAAGGCAAATCGCGAACGGGCAAGCAACCCAAAACACCCATACAAGAAATCACGTATGGGATATGCACGCCTTGAACAAAAAATTGTAAGTAATTAAACATCACTTGTAATTTGTATTATAAACTATAGTGTGTAACTAATTTGTATTATTTTGTTTATGATTTTAACGAATAGAGAAAAGACACCCAAGCCGATCAACCCTTGGGTCGTCATATCTTATGGAAGGAAGCGCGTGTTAACAAAGAAGGAGTGGTTGATAATGAAAATGTCAAGAAAGTTGTAGAACTTTGTGTAAGTATATTATCACTTTAATATTTTTTAATATTGTATTTTAAAAATGCTATTGAACTTATCTTTTTAATGTTACATGTATTTTAGGAAACTATTGAACAAAGTTCTGAAACTCAAGAGGGCAACAAGGATACGTGCAGGGACATTCTTGGGAAAGTGTTTAATGTCCCTGAGTATTCCGGTCGAGTGAGGGGGAAAGGATTTGGCGTAACTCCCAAAAGCTTTTTTCCTCAAGAGAAGCGCCAAAAACCTTCCAACGAGGAAGTATTAGAGAAGCTCAGAATCTTATCGGAGCAAGTGGCACTCTTGGTGAATACGAATAAAGACAAGCAACTTCCGGTTCAGCTCCAACCTGAAATACAAATGGAGAGTGAAACCGGGAGTTGCAACGTCGGTTTGAAGAGTATTCCCGAGGTAATTAATTACTTACTACTTACTTGCTTATGTAATTACTTATGTATTAAACAAACTTATATATTAACTGTACTTATGTTTTAACTATTGATGTAGGGTGTCACTACATGTGTCCTATACTTGTCCTCGCCGACTCAACGGAAGGTGGGAAAAGGAATATTGCACAATACTTCGGGAGAAGTATTGCACAATATTCCGATCCCCGCGGGCCATGTCAAAGTATCGCCTACGGTTGCTTTCGAACCAACTGCACCGTTGCCCATACCGGACAACGATGGAGATATGAAGTTCTTAAGCGACGCTATTGGCAGTTACGTGGCATGGCCCACACACCTTGTTGCCCTCGAAAAAAAGATTCCCAAGGACAAATCAGTTACATCTCCCGAAAAGGTTTGTCACATTTATTGCCTAAGGTTTTTTATTTTTTCAGATTCAATAAACTAACATTTTACCTCATTTTTGTAGGTCCAAATAAATAAACCACCCCTACAGCCAAAAAAAGGCAGCAGACCTCAAAAATTGGAGGTTAATAGGGCTGCCAAACTACAAAGGCTGGAGGGTAATAAAGCTGCAAAACTTGCAGCAACAAAAAATCTGGATCGGGGAAAATCGGTCGCTGCTGCTGCTGCTCCTAATAAAAGTCAGCCACGCCTTGGTAAATACGGGGCGTGTCTTGACATCCAAATAAAAAGGAACATGGGCAGCAGCAACGATTCGCCCATTGTACAAATGAATCAAGACATCTTTGGAGATGAAAATGCCATAAAAAGCTAAAAAGCGCTTTTCATTTCAAATAATTAATTTACAGCGTTTAAAAAAAAAACACACACACACATTTTACAGCGCTTTCGTGAGAAAGCGCTGTAAAATGTACAAGAAAAGCGCTGTAAAATGCAGACCCATAATATGAAATTCTGGGTGGGCATTTTACAGCGCTTTGTTGAGAAAGCGCTGTAATATGCACACCCATATATGAAATTATGGGTGGGCATATTACAACGCTTTTTTGAGAAAGCGTTGTAAAATGCAGACCATAACTGTAATATGCCCACCCATATATGAGTTATGGGTGTGCATTTTAGAGCGCTTTTTTGAGAAAGCGTTGTAAAATGCACACCCATAACTCATATAATGGGGTGCATATTACAGCGCTTTTTGTTAAGAAGCGCTGTAAAATGTGCATAACAAGCGCGCGTTGTATTTACATGTTTTATAGCGCTTTTTTAAAAGCGCTGTTGTATCATTTACAGCGCACGTTTCCACAGCGCTTATTTTTTTGAAAAAGCGCTGTAAATGGCTTAAAAAAAGCGCTGTAAAATCCGTTTTTTCGCATAGTGACTAGTGTTTTCGAACAAGATGATGGCTATTGTTTGAAATCTGACGCGGAAACTGAAACAAATTTATAAATTTATAAAAAGAGTGCTATAAGGGACTCTCGGTCCTCGATTTCATCTGGACTTTTCAGGCGAGTTTCATACCCTTCGATAAATGGACAAAAATCTATATTTTTCAACTAGACGATGGCTAGTTTTTGAAATCTGACGCGGTACCCAAATCACTATTATATATTTAGGAGAAAAAAGCTATAAGGGTCTGTCGTTCCTCGATTTCATCTGGACTTTTCGGCGATTTTCGTACCACCTTACAAAAATGGACCAAAATATGCATTTTCGAACAAGACGACGGCTAGTTTTTAAATTCTGACGCGAAAACCAAAACATTGTTATAAATTTAGAAGATGAATGCTATAAGGGACTCTCGGTTCTCGATTTCATCTGAACTTTTCGGGCAAGTGTCGTACCCCTCGACAAAAATGGACCAAAATTTGTATTTTCAAACCAGACGATAGCTAGTGCTTGAAATCTGACGTGAAACCTGAAACACTATTTTATATTTAGGAGAAGAACGTTAAAATGGTCTCTTGGTCCTAGATTTCATTTGGACTCTTCGGGCGATTCTCCTACCACCCGAAAAAAATTTAACAAAATTTAGGAGAACAATGCAATAATGGTTTCCTGGTCCTCAATTTCATTTGGACTTTTTGGGCGATTTTCGTACCACCTGACAAAAAGGGACCGAAATGTGTATTTTCGGACCAGGCGATAACTTGTATTAGAAATGTGACTCGGAACCCGAAACACAGTTATAAATTTAGGAAATGAATGCAATAAGAGTCTCCTGGTCCTCGATTTCATCTGGACATTTCGGGAGATTTTCGTACGTCCAGACGAAAATGGGCCGATATCTGTATTTTCAAACAAGATGATGGCTAGTATTTCAATTCTGACGCGGAACTCGAAACACAATTTTAAATTTAGAAGAAGAATGCTATAAAGGACTCTCAATCCTCGATTTCATCTAGAATATTGGGGCGATTTTCGTACCACTCGCAAAAAATTGACCGAAATCCGTATTTTCGAACAAGACGATAGATAGTGTTTGAAATCTGACGCGGAACCCGAAACTCATTTATAAATTGAGGAGAAGAATGCTATAAGAGACTCCTGGTCCTCGATTTCAACTGGACATTTTAGGCAATTTATGTACCAACCGACTAAAATGGACCGAAATCCGTATTTTCGAACAATACGATGGCTAGTGTTTGAAATCTGATGCGGAAACCGAAATACAATCATAAATTTAGAAGAAGAATGCTATAAGTGTCTCTCAGTCCTAGATTTAATCTAGACTTTTATCGCGATTTTCATACCCTTTGACAAAAATTGACCAAAATCGGTATTTTCGGACCAGACGATTACTAGTGTTTGAAATCTGACACGGAACCCGAAAAACTATTATATATTAAGGAGAAGAATGATATAAGGGTCGCTGGGTCCTCGATTTCATCTAGACTTTTCAGGCTATTTTCGTACCACACGACAAAAATGGACCGAAATTCGTATTTTCGAACAAGATGATGGCTAGTGTTTGAAATCTTACGTGCAACCCGAAACACATTTATAAATTTAGAAGAAGAATGCTATAAAAGTCTCTCGGTCCTCGATTTCATATGGACTTTTTGGGCGATTTTCGTACCCCTCGACAAAAATGGACCAATATCTGTATTTTTTGACCAAACGATGGCTAGTGTTTGAAATTTGACGCGGAATCCGAAAACACTGTTATATATTTAAGAGAAGAATTTTATAAGGGTCTCCCGGTCCTCGATTTCATCTGGACTTTTCAGGCTATTTTCGTACCACACGACAAAAATGGACCGAAATTCGTATTTTCGAACAAGATGATGGCTAGTGTTTGAAATCTTACGTGCAACCCGAAACACATTTATAAATTTAGAAGAAGAATGCTATAAAAGTCTCTCGGTCCTCGATTTCATATGGAATTTTTGGGCGATTTTCATACCCCTCGACAAAAATGGACCAATATCTGTATTTTTTGACCAAACGATGGCTAGTGTTTGAAATTTGACGCGGAATCCGAAAACACTGTTATATATTTAAGAGAAGAATTTTATAAGGGTCTCCCGGTCCTCGATTTCATCTGGAATTTTTGGGCAATCGTCGTACCACACGACAAAAATGGACCGAAATTCGTATTTTCGAACAAGACCACAGATAGTGCTTGAAATATGACGCGGAACTTGAAACACAATTATAAATTTAAGAGAAGAATGTTATAAGAGTCTCCTAGTCCTGGATTTCATCTGGACATTTCGGGCTATTTTCGTACCACCCGACTAAATTGGACCGAAATCGGTATTTTCGAACAAGACTATGGCTAGTGTTGAAATCTGACGCAGATCCCGAAACACAGTTATAAATTTAGAAGAAGAATGCTATAAGGTTCTCTCGGTCCTCGATTTCATCTGGACTTTTCGAGTGAGTTTCGTACCCCTCGACAAAAATTGACCAAAATATGTATTTTCGGACCAAACGATGGCTAGTGTTTGAAATCTGATGCGGAATCGGAGACACGGTTATATATTAAGCAGAAGAATGCAATAAGGGTTTCCCGGTCCTCGATTTCATTTGGACTTTTGGATTGATTTTATTTTTGGAATAGAAGAGGGCTAGTGTTTGAAATTTGACACGAAACCTGAAAGTTTGTTATAAATTTAGGACAATAATGCTATAAGGGTTTCCCAGTCCTCCATTTCATCTGGACTTTTCAGGCGATTTTCGTACCACCCGACAAAATGGAAAGAAATATGTATTTTCGAACAAGACGGTGGCTAGTGTTTCAAATCTGTCGTTGTGAAGATATTATCAGGACTTTTGTATCAAAACTAGTGGTATTATATGGAATCTGAAACACATTTATAAATTTAGGAGAAGAATTCTATAAGGGTCTCCCGGTCCTCGATTTCATCTGGACTTTTCAGGAGATTTTCATACCACTAAACTAAAATGGATTGAAATCCGTAATTTCGTACCACACGATGGCTAGTGTTTCAAATTTGACATGGAATCTGAAATACTATATTAAATTTAGAAGAAGAACGCTATAAGGGTCTCTCGGTCGTCGAATTCATTTGGACTTTTCGGGAGATTTTCGTACCCTTCGAAATAAATGGACCTAAATCTATATTTTCAAACCAGACGATGGCTAGTGTTTGAAATCTGACCCGAAATCTGAAACATTGTTATATATTTAGGAGAAGAATGCTATAAGGGTCTCCCGATCCTCGATTTCATCTGGTATTTTCGGGTGATTACCACCCGACTAAAATGGACCAAAATTCGTATTTTTGAACAAAACAATGGCTAGTGTTTGAAATTTGATACAGAAATTGGAACACATTTTTAAATTTAGGAGAAGAATGCTATAAGGGTCTCTCGGTCCTTGATTTCATCTGGACTTTGCAGGCGATTTTCTTACCCCTCGATAAAAAATGATCGAAATCTATATTTTTGGACCAGACGATGGCAAGTGTTTGAAATCTAGCGGAGAACCTAAAAACCAGTAATAAATTTTGGAGAAGAATGCTATCAGGGTCTCCAAGTCCTCGGTTTCATTTGAACTTTCCGGGTGATTTTCGTACCACGCCACAAAAAGTGGACGGGAATCTGTATTTTCGAACAAGATGATTGCTAGTATTTGAAATCTAACGCGGAAACCGAAACTCAGTTATAAATTTAGGAGAAGAATGTTATAAGGTTCTCCCGGTCATTGATTTAATCTGGGCTTTTCGAGAGATTTTCGTACCACCCGACAAAAATAGACCGAATTCTGTATTTCGAACAAGACAATTGCTAGTGTTTGAAATCTGAGGCGGAACCCGAAACTCGGTTATAAATTTTGGAGAAGAATGTTATAAGGATCTCCCAGTCCTAGATTTCATTTGGACTTTATAGGCGACTTTCGTACCACCCGACTAAAATGGACTGAAACCCGTATTTTTGAACAATCCGATGCCAAGTTTTTGAAATCTGACGCGGAAGCCGAAACACAATTATAAATTTAGAAGAAGAATCCTATCAGGGTCTCCATGTCCTCGATTTCATCTGGACTTTTTGGGCGATTTTCTTACCCCTCGAAAAAAATGGACCGAAATCTATTATTCTGAC
>NC_021162.2:11465318-11479973 GCF_000331145.2 Cicer arietinum
GCGGAAACCGAAACTCAGTTATAAATTTAGGAGAAGAATGTTATAAGGTTCTCCCGGTCATTGATTTAATCTGGGCTTTTCGAGAGATTTTCGTACCACCCGACAAAAATAGACCGAATTCTGTATTTCGAACAAGACAATTGCTAGTGTTTGAAATCTGAGGCGGAACCTGAAACTCGGTTATAAATTTTGGAGAATAATGTTATAAGGGTGTCCTGGTCCTCGATTTCGTTTGGTCTTTTCTGGCGATTTTCGTGCCACTCGACAAAAATGGACCGAAATTCGTATTTTCAGACTAGACTTTGGCTAGTATTTTCAGACTAGACTTTGGCTAGCTCAGAACTCGAAACAGATTTATAAATTTTGGTGAAGAATGCTATAAGGATCTCCCAGTCCTAGATTTCATTTGGACTTTATAGGCGACTTTCGTACCACCCGACTAAAATGGACTGAAACCCGTCTTTTTGAACAATACGATGCCTAGTTTTTGAAATTTGACGCGGAAGCCGAAACACAATTATAAATTTAGAAGAAGAATCCTATCAGGGTCTCCATGTCCTCGATTTTATCTGGACTTTTTGGGCGATTTTCTTACCCCTCGAAAAAAATGGACCGAAATCTATTATTCTGACCAGATGATGGCTAGTGTTTGAAATCTGATGCGAAATCCGAAACACTTTTATAAATTTAGGAGAAGAATATTGTAAGGGTCTCCCGATCCTCGATTTCATCTGGACTTTTCGGGGGATTTTCGTACCACCCGACAAAAATGGAACGAAATCCGTATTTTCGGACCAAACGATAGCTAGTGTTTGAAATATGACGCGGAACCCGAAGTACAATTATAAGTTTTGGGGAAGAATACTACTGGAGTTTTCCTGTCATTAATTTCATCTAGACTTTTCAGGCGATTTTCGTACCATCGACAAAAAAGGACCGAAATCCGTATTTTCGAAAAAGACTATGGCTAGTGTTTGAAATCTAACACGAAACCTGAAACACATTTATAAATTTTGGAGAAGATTGATATAAGGGTGTCCCGGTCCTAGATTGCATTTGGACTTTTCGGGTGATTTTCGTACCACCCGACTAAAATGGACAGAAATTCGTATTTTCGAACAAAATGATGGGAAGTGTTTGAAATCTGACGCGGAACCCGCAACACAGTTATAAATTTAGAAGAAGAATGCTATAACGGTCTCTCGTTCGTAGATTTCATTTGGACTTTTCGAGCGATTTTCGTACCACCTGACTAAAATGGACTGAAATACGAATTTTCAAACTAAACGATGGTTAATGTTTGAAATCTGGCGCGGAACCCGAATCACCGTTATAAATCTGTGAGAAGAATGCTATAAGGGTTTCCCGATCTTCGATTTAATTTCGACTTTTCATGGCGATTGTCATACCACCCGAATCACAGTTATAAATTTAGAAGAAGAATGTTATAAGCGTCTCCATATCCTCGATTTCATCTGGACTTTTTGGCCGATTTTCGTACCACCGAACAAAAATGGACCAAAATTTGTATTTTCGAAACAGACGATGACTAGTGTTTAAAATCGGGCGGGGAGCCCGAAAAACGATTTTAAATTTTGGAGAAGAATGTTATAACGGTCTCCTAGTCCTCAATTTCATCTGGTTTTTTCGGGAGGTTTTCGTGCCACATGATTAAAATGGACCGAAAGTCATATTTTCAAACAAAACTATGGTTAGTGTTTGAAATCTGTTGCGGAAAGTGAAACACAATTATAAATTTTGCGGAAAGTGAAATCTGTTGCGGAAAGTGAAATACGAATTTTCGAACAAAACGATGGTTAGTGTTAGATGAAGAATGTTATAAGGGTATCTCTGTCCTCGATTTCATCAGGATATTTCGGGAAATTTTCGTTCCCCTCGACAAAAATCGACCAAAATCTGTATTTTCAGACCAAACGATGGCTAGTGATTGAAATCTGACCCGAAATGAGAAACATTGTTATATATTTAGGAGAAGAATGCTATAAGGGTCACCCGGTCCTCGATTTCATCTGGACTTTTCGAGCGATTTTTGTAACCCTCGACAAAAAAGGACCGAAATCTGTATTTTCAAACATGACGAGGGCTAGTGTTTGAAATCTAACGCGAAACTCGAAACATAGTTATAAATTTTGGAGAAGAATGATATAAGGGTCTCCAGTTGCACTTTTCGGGCGATTTTCGTACCACCCGACTAAAATGGACCGAAATTCATATTTTAAAACAAAACAATGGCTAGTTTTTGAAATCTGACGCGTGACCCGAAACACAGTTATAAATTTAGAAGAAGAATGCTATAATGGTCTCTCGGTCCTAGATTTCATTTGGACTTTTCCAGCGATTTTCGTACCACCTAACTAAACGATGGTTAGTGTTTGAAATCTGGCGTGAAACCCGAATCACATTTATAAATTTTGTAGAAGAATGCTCTAAGGGTTTCCTGGTCTTCGATTTCATTGGACTTTTTCTAAAGATTGTCATATCACCTAACTAAAATGGGCTGAAATTCATATTTTCGAACAAGACTATGGCTAGTGTTGAAATCTGACGCAGAACCTGAAACACAGTTATAAATTTAGAAGAAGAATGTTATAAGGGTCCCCTATCCTTGATTTCATCTGGACTTTTTCGCCGATTTTCGTACCACTGAACAAAAATGGATCAAAATTCGTATTTTTGGACCAAACATTGGCTACTGTTTAAAATCGGGCGCGGAGCCCGAAAAACAGTTTTAAATTTTGGAGAAGAATCCTATAAGGGTCTCCTGGTCCTCGATTTCATCTGGTCTTTTTGGGCGATTTTCGTGCCACACGATAAAAATGGACCGAAATTCAAATTTTCGAACAAAACGATGGTTAGTGTTTGAAATCTGTCGCGGAACGTGAAACACAATTATAAATTTTGGAGAAGAATGCTATAAAGGTCTTCCATTCCTCGATTTGGTCTGGACTTTTTGGATGATTTTCTTACCACCCTACTAAAATGAACCAAAATCTGTATTTTCGAACAAAACGATGGTTAGTAATTGAAATTTGACACATAACCCGTTACACAGATATAAATTTAGATGAATTATATTATAAGGGTCTCTCTGTCCTCGATTTTATCTGGACTTTTCGGGCAATTTTCGTCCCCTCGACAAAAATGGACCAAAATCTGTATTTTCAGACTAGACGATGGCTAGTGATTGAAATCTGACTCGAAAGCAGAAACATTGTTATATATTTAGGAGAATAGTGCTATAAGGGTCACCCGGTCCTCGATTTCATCTGGACTTATCGACCGATTTTCGTAACCCTCGACAAAAAAGGACCGAAATCTGTATTTTTTAACATGACGATGGCTAGTGTGGGAAATCTTACGCGAAACCCGAAACACATATATTAATTTTGTAGAAGAATGATATAAGGGTCTCATGGTCCTAGATTTCACTGGCACTTTTCGAGCGATTTTCGTACCACCCGACTAAAATAGACAGAAATTCGTATTTTAGAAAAAAACAATGGCTAGTGTTTGAAATCTAACGCGGAACCCGAAACACAGTTATAACTTTAGAAGAAGAATGCTATAACGGTCTCTCGGTCCTAGATTTCATTTGGACTTTTCGAGCGATTTTCGTACCACCCAACTAAAATGGACCGAAAATTCGTATTTTCAAACAAAACTATGGTTAGTGTTTGAAATCTGGCGCGAAACCCGAAACACGGTTATAAATTTTTGAGAAGAATGCTATATGGGTCTCCTGGTCTTCGATTTTCATACCACCTAACCAAAATGGACCGAAATTGGTATTTTCGAACAAGACTACGACTAGTGTTTAAAATTTGACGCGGAACCTGAAACACATTTATAAATTTAGAAGAAGAATGTTATAAGGGTCTCCCTATCCCCGATTTCATCTGGACTTTTTGGGTGATTTTCGTACCACCCAATAAAAATGGATAGAAATTCGTATTTTTGGACAAGACGATGACTAGATTTTAAAATCGGGCGCAGAGCATGAAAAACAGTTATAAATTTGTGAGAAGAATGCTATAAAGGTCTACTGGTCCTCAATTTCATCACGTCTTTTCGGGCAATTTTCATACCACACGACTAAAATGGACCAAAATTCATATTTTCGAACAAATCGATGGTTAGTGATTGAAATATGTCGCGGAATCTGAAAGACAATTCTAAATTTTGGAGAAGAATGCTATAAAGGTCTTCCGGTCCTCGATTTTATCTGGACTTTTTGGACGATTTTCGTACCACCCTACTAAAATGAACCAAAATCTGTATTTTCGAATAAAACGATGGTTAGTGATTGAAATCTGACACAGAACCCGAAACAAAGTTATAAATTTTGGAAAAGAATGTTATAAGGGTCTCTCGGTCCTCGATTTCATCTGCACTATCGGGCAATTTTCATAACCCTCGACAAAAAAGGACCGAAATCTGTATTTTCAAACATGACGAAGGCTAGTGTTGGAAATCTAATGCGGAACCCGAAACACAGTTATAATTTTTGGATAAGAATGCTATAAGGGTCTCTCGGTCCTCGATTTCTACTGGACTTTTCGGGCGATTTTCATACCGCTCGACTAAAATGGACTGAAATCCATATTTTCGAACAAGACGATGGCTAGTGTTTGAATTCTGACGCAAAAACCGAAACACAGTTGTAAATTTTGGAGAAGAATGCTATAAGGGTCTCCCGGTCCTCGATTTCATCTAGACTTCTCGGTCGATTTTCGTACCCATCGACAAAAATATGCCGAAATCTATATTTTCAGACCAGAAGAAGGCTAGTGTTTGAGTTTTGACGCGGAACCTGGACCATAAGTATAAATTTTGGAGAAGAATGATATAAGGGTCTCCCACTCCTCGATTTCACCTGGACTTTTTCGTTGATTTTCAAACCACCAGACTAAAATGGACCGAAATTTGTATTTTCGAACAAAACGATGGTTAGTGTTTGAAATCTTGCACGAACCCAAAACACAGTTATAAATTTTGGAGAAGAAGGCTATAAGGGTATCCTGGTCCTCGATTTCATCTGGTCTTTTCGAACAATTTTTGTACCATCCGATAAAAATATACCGAAAATCGTATTTTCGGACCAGACGATAGCTAGTGTGTGAAATCTAGCGCAGAACCAGAAACACAATTATAAATTTTGGAGAAGAATGCTATAATTGTCTCCCAGTCCTCGATTTCATAATGACTTTTCGGGCGATTTTCATTCCACCCGACTAGAATGGACCAAAATCCGTATTTTCGAACAAGACGATGGCTAGTGTTTCAAATCTAACGCGGAACCCGCGACACAGTTTTAAATTTAGAACAAAAATTCTATATTGCTCTCCCTGTCCTCGATTTCATTTGTACTTTTCGAGCGACTTTCGTAACCATCGACGATAATGGACCAACATCTGTATTTTCGGACTAGACGGTGGCTAGTATTTGAAATCTGGTGCGGAACCCGAAACAAAGTTTTAATTCTGAAGATGAATGCTATAATGATCTCACGGTCCTTGATTTCATTGGGACCTTCGAGTGACTTTCGTACCCCTCGACAAAAACGGACCAACATCTGTATTTTTGGACTAGAGAATGACTAGTGTTTGAAATCTGTCGCGGAACCTGAAACATAGTTATAAATTTTAGAGAAGAATGCTATAAAAGTCTCTTAGTCCTCAATTTCATCGGGACTTTTCAGGCGATATTCGTACCACCCGACAAAAATGGACCGAAATCAGGTGGTACAAAAATCCCAGATTTCATCTAGACTTTTCAGGAAATTTTCGTACCTCCAGACAAAAATGGAACGAAATTCGTATTTTTAGACCAAATGATGGCTAATGTTCAAAATATGACCCGAAATACAATTATAAATTTAGGAGAAGAATGCTTTTTAATTATTACATTATTTGAAAACTCTATTTTATTAAATGTTATTATTATGTTCGTTTTATAGTTTTACAATATAACGAAGATAATAATAACATATAATAAAATAGAGTTGTCAAATAAAGTAATAATTACATATTAATTTCACAACTCAATTTTGTTATATGTTATTATTATTTTCGTTATCGGGTGGTATGAAAATTGCCTGAAAAGTCTCCGTGAAATCGTGGATTTTCGTACCACCCGATTTCGGTCCATTTTTTACGAGTGGTACGAAATTCGCCTGAAAAGTCCCATTGAAATCGAGGACTAAGATACTCTTATAGCATTCTTCTCTAAAATTTATAACTATCTTTCCGGTTCCATGCCAGACTTCAAACACTAGTCATCGTCTGGTCCGAAAATACAGATGTTGGTCCATTTTTGTCGAGGGGTACGAAAGTCGCCCGAAAAGTCCATATGAAATTTAGGACCGGCAGACCATTATAGCATTCTTCCCCATAATTTATAACTTTTTTTCGGGTTTCGCTATAGATTTCAAACACTGGCCATCGTTTAATCCGAAAATACATATGTTTGTCCATTATCGTCGATGTGTACGAGAGTCGCCTGAAAAGTCCAAATGAAATCGAGGACCGGGAGACCATTATAGAATTCTTGTTCTAAATTTATAAATGTGTTTTGGTGTTAGATTTGAAACACTAGCCATCATCTTGTTCGAAAATACGGATTACGATCAATTTTAGTCCGGTGGTACGAAAATCGCCCAAAAAGTCCAGATCAAATCGAAGACTGAGAGACCATTATAGCATTCTTCTCCAAAATTTATAATTGCGTTCCAGGTTCCGCGCCAGATTTAAAACACTAACCATCGTCTTGTCCGAAAATGTGATTTTTGGTCTAATGTTGTCGGGTGGTACAAAAATTGCCCGAAAAGACCCGATAAAATCGAGGACCAGAAGACTCTTATTATTGCATTCTATTCATGAATTTATAACTATGTTTCGGGTTCTGCGTCTGATTTCAAAAATTGTCCATCGTCTGGTCCGAAAATACAGAATTTGGTCCATTATAAATGTGTTTCGGGTTTCGCTTCAGATTTCAAGCACTAGCCATCGTGTTGTTAAAACATACGGATTTCGGTCCATTTAATCATGTGGTACGTAAATCGCCCGAAAAGTCCATATGAAATCGAGGACCTGGAGACCATTATAGCATTCTTCTCCAAAATTTATAACTGTGTTTGGGTTCAGCGCCAAATGTCAAACATTAGCCATCGTCTGGTCCGAAAATACGATTTTTGTCAGGTGGTACAAAAATTGCCCGAAAAGACCAGATGAAATCGAGGACTGGGAAACCCTTATAGCATTCTTCTCCAAAATTTTATAATTGTGTTTCGGGTTCCGCATCACAATTGAAACACTAGCCATCAGTCCATTTTTGTCGGGTGATACAAAAATCGCCTGAAAAGTCTAGATGAAATCGAGGACCAGGAGACCCTTATAGCATTCTTCTCCTAAATTTTTAATTGTGTTTCGGGTTCTGCGTCTTATATTTCAAACACTAAGCATCATTTTTTCCGAAACTACGGACATTGGTCCCTTTTGTTGGGTGGTACAAAAATTGCCCAAAAGTCCATATGAAATCGAGTACCAGGAGACCCTTATAGCATTCTTCTCCAAAATTTATAACTATGTTTCGGGTTCTGCGCCAGATCTCAAACACTAGCCATCGTCTTGTCTGAAAATACTGATTTATATGTGTGTTTTGGGTTCTGTGTTAGATTTCAAACAGTAGCCATTGTTTGGTCCGAAAATACGGATTTTAGTCTATTTTAGTCGGGTGGTACGAAAATTGATCGAAAAGTCTTGGTGAAATCGAGGATCAGGAGACCCTTATAGCATTCTTCTAAAAAATTTATAACTGTTTTTTGGGCTCCGCGCTTGATTTTAAATATTAACCATACTCTAGTCCGAAAATATGAATTTCAGTCCATTTTTGTTGGGTGGTACGAAAATCGCCCAAAAAGTCCAGATGAAATCGAGGACCAGGAGACCCTTATAGCATTCTTCTCCAAAATTTATAATTGTGTTTCAAGTTCCGGGTCAAATTTCAAACACTAGCCATCGTCTGATCCGAAAATACAGATTTTGGTAAATTTTTGTCGATGGGTATGAAAATCGCCCGAAAAGTGCAGATAAAATCAAGAACCGAGAGAACCTTATAGAATTCTTCTCCAAAATTTATAATTGTGTTTCAAGTTCCGGGTCAAATTTCAAACACTAGCCATAGTCTTGTTCGAAAATACGGATTTTGGTCCATTTTTTGTCGGGTGGTACGAAAATCACCAGAAAAGTCCAAATGAAACCGAGGACCAGGAGACCTTGATAGCATTCTTCTCCAAAATTTATTTCTTGTTTTTAGGTTATGCTCCAGATTTCAAACACTTGCCATCGTCTGGTCCGAAAATATAGATTTCGATCCTTTTTGGTCGAGGGGTAAAATAATTGCCTAAAAAGTCCAATATTTATAACTGTGTTCCGAGTTTATAACTGTGTTCCGAATTTCGTGTCATATTTTAAACACTAGCCATTGTTTTGTTCAAAAATATGAATTTCTCCTAAATTTATGACTGTGTTTAGGTTCCGCATCAGATTTCCAACACTAGCCATCATCATGTTCAAAAATACGGATATCGGTCCATTTTAGTCGGGTGGTACGAAAATCGCACAAAATGTAACATTGACAACACTATTTTGTTAAATGTTAATATTATCTTCGTTTTGTAGTTGTACTCAATAACGAAAATAATAATAACATACAACAAAATTGAGTTGTCAAATAATTATGTAATAATTAATTTATTTGACAACTCTATTTTATTATATGTTATTACTATCTTCGTTATTAAGTACAATTAGAAAATGAAATTAATAATAATATTTAAAAAAATAGAATTGAGTAATAATTATGTAATTTTTACTTTACTTGACAACACTATTTTATTATATGTTATTATTATCTTCATTTTGTAGTTATACTTAATAACAAATATAATAATAAAATATAACAAAATTGAGTTGTCAAATAAATATGAAATAATTAATTTATTTGACAACTCTATTTTATTATATGTTATTATTATCTTCGTCATTGAGTACAACTACAAAATAATGATAATACTAATAATATTTAATAAAATAGAGTTGTTTAATAAATAAGTAATTATTACTTTATTTGAAAACACTATTTTATTATATGTTATTATTATCTTCATTTTATTGTTTTACTACATAACAAAGATAATAATAACATATAATAAAATTGAGTTTATCAAATAAATATGTACTTATTACTTTATTTGACAACTCTATTTTATTTTATGTTATTATTATTTTTGTTATATAGTTGTACTTTATAACGAAGATAATACTAACATATAATAAAATAGAGTTGTTAAATAAAGTAATAATTACATATTTATTTGAAACCGCTATTTTATTATATGTTATTACTATCATCGTTATGCAGTCAAACTTTAAAAGGAAGATAATAATAACATATAATATAATAGAATTATCAAATATAATAATAGTTACATATTTATTTGACAACTTTATTTTAGTATATATTATTATTATCTTCGTTTTATAGTTTTTCTTCATAACGAAGATAATAATAACATATAACAAAATTGAGTTGTAAAATAAATAAGTAATTATTATTTTATTTGACAACTCTATTTTATTATATTTTATTATTATCTTTGTAATGAAATAAAACCATAAAACGAAGATAATAATAACATTAAATAAAATAGAGTTGTCAAATAATGTAATACTTAAATATTTATTTGAAACCACTATTTTATTATATATTATTATTATCTAAGTTTTGTATTTCGTTAATTAGTACAATTAAAAAAAGAAAATAATAAAAAGATATAAGAAAATTGAGTTGTCAAATAAAAATGTAATTTTTACTTTATTTGACAACTCTATTTTGTTATATGTTATTATTTACTTCGTTATAACTTATTTGTTTGACAACTCTATTTTATTATATGTTATTATTACCTTGGTTATGACGTAGAACTATAAAACGGTGATAATAATCACCTAGAACAAAATTGAGTTGTTAAATAAACAAATAATTACATATTTATTTGAATACTCTATTTTATTATATGTTATTATTACCTTGGTTATGACGTAGAACTATAAAACGGTGATAATAATCACCTAGAACAAAATTGAGTTGTTAAATAAACAAATAATTACATATTTATTTGAATACTCTATTTTATTATATGTTATTATTACCTTGGTTATGACGTAGAACTATAAAACGGTGATAATAATAACATAGAACAAAATTGAGTTGTTAAATAAACAAATAATTACATATTTATTTGAATACTCTATTTTATTATAAGTTATTATCATCTTCGTTATGAACTAAAACTATAAAACAAAGATAATAACAATATATAACAAAATAAAGTTGTAAAATTAATATGTAATTATTATTTTATTTGACAACTCTATTTTATTATATGTTATTATTATCTTCGTTATGTAGTAAAACAATAAAACGAATATAATAATAACATTTAATAAAAAAGAGTTGTCAAATAATGTATTAATTAAAAAGTATTCTTCGCATAAATTTATAATTGTGTTTCGGATCATATTTTGAACATTAGCCATCATTTGGTCTAAAATATGAATTTCGTCCCATTTTTGTCGGGTGGTACAAAAATTGCATGAAAAGTCTAGATGAAATCAGGGATTTTCGTACCACCCACTTTCGGTCCATTTTTATCGGGTGGTACGAAAATCGCCAGAAAAGTCCAGATGAATCGAGGACTGAAAGACTTTTATAGCATTCTTCTCCAAAATTTATAATTGTGTTTCAGGTTCCGCACCAGATTTTAATCATCTCCCGAAAAAGACCCGAAGAAATTCAGTTCCAAAAATACGATTTTCGGTCTATTTTTGTCGGGTGGTACAAAAATCTCCCGAAAAAGACCAGAAGAAATCGAGGACCAAGAGATCGACAAAAATCTCCCGAAATTCTTCTCCAAATTTTTTAATTGTGTTTCGGATTCTGCATCAGAATTCAAACACTAGCCATCTTTTTGTATGAAAATACGGATTTTGGTAGATTTTTGTTGGATGATACAAAAATCGCCCGAAAAGTCTAGATGAAATCGAGGACCATGAGACCCTTATAGCATTCTTCTCCTAAATTTATAATTGTGTTTCGGGTTCTACGTCTTATATTTTCAACACTAACCATCGTTTGGTTTGAAACTACGAACTTTGGTCCATTTTTGTTGTGTGGTATGAAAATTGCCCAAAAAGGCCAGTTGAAATCGAGTACCAGGAGACCCTTATAGCATTCTTATCAAAAATTCATAATTGTGATTTGGGTTCTGTGCCAGATCTCAAACACTAGCCATCGTCTGGTCTGAAAATACTGATTTTGGCCCTTTTTTGTGGAGGGGTACGAAAATCGTCTGAAAAGTCCCGATGAAATCGAGGAGAGGGTCTGAAAATACTGATTTTGGCCCTTTTTTTGTGGAGAGTTCCTTATATCATTCTTCTTCTAAATTTATAATTTTCTTTCGGGTTCCGCGTCATATTTAAAACACTAGCCAACGTCTTGTTTGAAAATATGAATTTTGGTCCATTTTAGTCGGGTGGTACAAAAATCGTTCGAAAAGTCCCGATGAAATCGAGGACCGAGAGACCCTTATAACATTCTTCTCCAAAATTTATACCTATGTTTCAGGTTACACGCCAGATTTCAAACACTAGCGATTGTCTGGTCTAAAAATACAGATGTTGGTCCATTTTTGTCGAGGGGTATGTAAATCGTCCGAAAAGTCCAATTGAAATCGAGGACCATGAGACCATTATAGCATTCTTCCCCAAAATTTTAACTTTGTTTCGGGTTCCGCGCCAGATTTAAAACACTAGCCACCGTCTTGTACAAAATACACTGAAAATTATAGATGAAATCGAGGACCAGGAGACTCTTATAGCATTCTTCTACTAAATTTATAAATGTGACTCAGATTCCGCGTCAGATTTCAAACACTATCCATTGCTTGTTCGAAAATACGAATTTTGGTATTTTTTTCATGTGTACGAGAGACCCTAATAGCATTCTTCTCCAAAATTTATAAATGCATTTCAGGTTTCGTGTCAGATTTTAAATACTAGCCATTGTCTTGTCCAAAAATACAGATTTCGGTCCATTATGGTCAGGTGGTACGAAAATCACTCGAAAAGTCCATATCAAATCGCCGACCGAGAGACCCCTGTAGTATTTTTCTCCAAAATTTATAACTCTCTTTCAGGTACCACGACAGATTTCAAACACTAGCTATCGTCTGGTCCGAAAATACAAATTTTGGTCCATTTTTGTTGAGGGGAACAAAAAATGCCCGAAAAGTCCAGATGAAATCGAGGATAAGAAGATTCTTGTAGCATTTTTCTCCTAAATTTATAACTAAGTTTGGGGTTCTCCATCAGATTTCAAACACTAGCCATCGTTTGGTCCGAAAATACGAATTTCTATCCATATTTGTCGAGTGGTACAAAAATCGCCTAAAAAGTCCAGATGAAATCGAAGACCGAGAGACCCTTATAGCATTCTTCTCCAAAATTTATAAATGTGTTTCGGGTTCCGCATCAAGTTTCAAACACTAGCCCTCGTCTGGTCTGAAAATACAGATTTCTGTTCATTTTTGTTAGGTGGTACGAAAATCGCCCGAAAAGTCCACATGAAATCAAGGACCAGAAGACTCTTATAGCATTCTTCTCCTGAATATATAAATGTATATCGGGTTCCTCGTCATATTTCAAACACTAGCCATCGTCTTGTTGCAAATTACGGATTTGGGTCCATTTTTGTCGGGGTGTACGTAAATCGCCCGAAACGTCTGGATGAAATCGAGGACCGGGTGATCCTTATATCATTCTTCTCTTAAATTTATAACAATGTATCTCATTTCGGGTGATCCTTATATCATCCTTATATAACATCGTCTATTCTGAAAATACAGATTTCAACTGGGTGATCCTTATATCATTCTTCTCCTAAATTTTATCCCATTTTTGTCGAATGGCACCATACTCGCCCGAAACGTCCAGATGAAATCGAGGACCGAGAGTCCCTTATATCATTCTTCTTCTAAATTTCTAATTGTGTTTCAGTTTCCACGTCAGATTTCAATCAATAGCCATCGTCTTGTTCGAAAATACATGTTTCGGTCCATTTTAATCGGGTGGTACGAAAATTGTCCGAAATGTCCAGGTGAAATCGACAGACCCATATAATATTCTTCTTCTAAATTTATAATTGTTTCAGTTTTCGCGTCAGATTTCAAACAATAGCCATCAACATGTTGGAAAATACAAATATCGGTCCATTTTAGTCGGGTGGTACGAAAGTTGCCCAAAATGTCTAGATGAAATTGAGGACCAGGAGACTCTTGTAACATTCTTCTCTTAAATTTTTAACTGTGTTTCGGGTTCCGTGTCAGTTTTCAAACCCTATCCATCTTGTTCGTAAAACAGATTTCAATCCATTTTTGTCAGATGGTACGGAAATCGCCCGAAAAGTCCAGATGAAATTGAGCACCGAGAGACCCTTTTGACATTCTTCTCCTAAATATATACTAGTGTTTCAGGTTTCGTGTCATATGTCAAACACTAGCCATCCTCTGGTTTGAAAATACAGATTTATGTCCATTTTTGTCGAGGGGTACGAAACTCTTCCAAAAAGATCATATGAAATCAAGTACCGAGAGTCCCTTATAGCATTCTTCTTCTAAATTTATAACAGTGTTTCAGTTTCTGCGTCAGATTTCAAACCCTAGCCATCATCTTGTTCGAAAATATGGATTTCATCTGATGTTTAGATGAAATCGAGGACCAGGAGACTCTTATAGCATTTTTCTCCTAAATTTATAATTGTGTTTCGGTTTCCGCGTCAGATTTCCAACACTATCCATCGTCTTGTTCGAATATAAAGATTTCGATCCATTTTTGTCGGGTGGTACGAAAATCGCCAGAATAGTCCTGATGAAATCGAGGACCGGGAGACCTTTATAAAATTCTTCTCCTAAATATATAAAAGTGTTTCAGGTTCCACATTAGATTTCAAACACAAGCCATCGTCTGGTCCGAAAATACAAATTTTGATCCATTTTTGTAGAGGGATAAGAAAATCACCCGAAAACTCCAAATGAAATCGAGGACCGAGAGACCCTTATAGCATTCTTCTTCTAAATTTGTAATTGTGTTTCGGGTTCCGCATCAGATGTCAAACACTAGCCATCATTTTGTTCAAAAACACGGATATCGGTCTATTTTAGTCGGGTGGTACGAAAATCGCCTGGAATGTCCAGATTAAATCAAGGACTGGGAGACCCATATAGCATTCTTCTCCAAAAACTTTAATTTTGTTTCGAGTTCTACGTCCGATTTCAAACACTAGCCATCGTCTGTTTCGAAAATACGGATTTCGTTCCATTTTGGTCTGGTGGTAAGAAAATTGCCCGAAAAGTCCAGAACAAATCGAGGACCTAGAGACCCTTATAACATTCTTCTCCAAAATTTATAACTGTGTTTCGAGTTCCGTATCAAATTTCAAACACTAGCCATTGTCTCGTCCGAAAATACGGATTTCTGTCTATTTTGGTCGGGTGGTACGAAAATTGCCTGAAAAGTT
>NC_021162.2:11480268-11488748 GCF_000331145.2 Cicer arietinum
TCGTCTTGTTCGAAAATACGGATTTCGGTCCATTTTTCTCGTGTATTACGAAAATCGCAGAAAAGTCCAAATGAAATCGAGGACCGAAACACCCTCATAGCATTCTTCTCCTAAATATATAACAGTAATTTGGGTTTCGCGTCAGATTTCGTACACTAGCCATCGTCTAGTCCAAAAATACAGATTTTGGTCTATTTTTGTGGAGGGTACGAAACTCGCTTGAAAAGTCCTGAAGAAATCAGGGACTGAGAATCCCTTATAACATTCTTCTTATAATTTTTTAACTGTGTTTCGGTTTCCGCGTCAGATTTCATACAATAGCCATCATCTTGTTCGAAAATACAGATTTCGGTCAATTTTAGTCGGGTGGTACCAAAATCGCCCGATAACTCCAGATGAAATCGAGGACCAAGAGAACCTGTTACCATTCTTCGCCTAAATATATAAAAGTGTTTCGGGTTCAGCGTCATATTTCAAACACTAGCCATTGTCTTGTCCGAAAATACAGATTTTGGTCCATTTTTGTCGAGGGGTACGAAATTCACCCGAAAATTCCAGAAGATATCGAGGAACGACAGACCCTTATAGCATTCTTCTTCTAAACTTAAAACTGTGTTTCAGGTTTCGCGTTAGATTTTAAACACTAGCCATCATAATAGACCAAAATCCGTACCACCCGACTAAAATAGACCAAAATCCGTAGTTTCAAACCAAACGATTGCAAGTGGTTGAAATATGACGCAGAACCTGAAACTCAGTTATAGATTTAGGAGAAGAATGCTATAAGAGTCTCTTGGTCCTCGATTTCATTTGGGCATTTCGGGCGATTTTCGTACTACCATACTAAAATGGACCGAAATCCGTATTTTCGAACAAGACAATGGCTAGTGTTTAAAATCTGACGATGTAACTGAAACACAATTATAAATGTAGGAGAGGGATTCAATAAGGGTCTCCTGATCCTCGATTTCATCTGTTCTTTTCGAACTATTTTTGTACCACCTGACAAAAATAGACAGAAAATCGTATTTTCGGACCAGACGGTGGCTAGTGTTTGAAATCCAGTGCGGAACCCGAAACACAGTTACAAATTTTGGAGAAGAATTCTATAAGGGTCTCTCGATCGTCGAATTTATCTGGACTTTTCGGGCGATTTTCATACCCCTCTACAAAAATGGACTAAAATTTAGATTTTCGGACCAGACTATGAGTAGTGTTTGAAATCTAGCGCAGAACCCGAAACACTATTTTAAATTTGTGAGAAGAATGCTACAAGGGTCTCCCGGTCCTCGATTTTATCTGGACTTTTCAGGCGATTTTCGTGCACCCGACTAAAATGGACCGAAAATCGTATTTTCGAACAAGACGATGGCTAGTATTTGAAATCTGAAGCGGAACCCGGAACACAGTTATAAAATTTGGATAAGAATGTTATAATGGTCTCCCTCTCCTCGATTTCATCTAGACTTTTCGGGCGATTTTCGTGGCACCTAACAAAAATGGTTCAAAATTTGTATTTTTGGACAAGGCTAGTGTTTGAAATCTGACGCGGAACCCAAAACACAGCTATAAATTTAAGAGAAGAATGCTATCAGTGTCTCCTGGTCCTCGATTTCATCTAGATATTTCGGGGGATTTTTGTACCACCCGACTAAAATGGACCGATATTCATATTTTGGAACAAGATGAGTGCTAGTGTTTGAAATTTGACGCGGAACCCAAAACACATTTATAAATTTAGAAGAAGAATGCTATAAGGTTTTCTCCATACTTTAATAACATATAATAAAATTTGGAGAAAAATGCTATAAAGGTCTTTCAGTCCTCGATTTCATTTGGACTTTTCGGATGATTTTCTTACTCCTTAACAAAAATGGACCAAAATCTGTATTTATGGACCAGACAATGGCTAGTATTTGTAATATGATTCGGAACCCAAAACATTGTTATATATTTAGGAGAAGAATGCTATAAGGGTCTCCTGGTCCTCGATTTGATATGGACATTTCGGGCGATTTTCGTACCACCCGACTAAAATGGACCGAAATCCATATTTTCGAACAAGACGATGGCTAGTGTTTGAAATCTGAAGTAGAACCCAAAACACAGTTATAAACTTTGGATAAAAATGTTATGAAGGTCTCCTTGTCCTCGATTTCATCTGGACTTTTCGGGAGCTTTTCGTGCCACCTAACAAAAATGGATCGAAATCTGTATTTTTGGACAAGCGAGGGCTAGTGCTTGAAATCTGACGCGGAACCCAAAACACAGTTATAAATTTAAGAGAAGAATGTTATAAGTGTCTCCTGGTCCTCGATTTGATATGGACATTTCGGGCGATTTTCGTACCACCCGACTAAAATGGACGGATATCTGTATTTTTGAACAAGTTGATGGCTAGTGTTTGAAATCTGACGCGGAATCCGTAACACAGTTCTTAATTTAGGAGAAGAATTATAAAACGGTCTCTAGGTCCTCGATTTCATATGGATTTTCGAGCGAAATTCGTATTTTTGGTTCACACGATGGCTAGTGTTTGAAATATGAAGCCGAGCCCAAAACAAAGTTATAAATTTAAGAGAAAAATGCTATAAGGGTCTTCCGGTCCTCGATTACATCTGGAATTTTCGGGCGATTTTCGTACCACCTGAAAAAAAGTGGACCTAAATCCGTATATGGAACAAGACGATGACTAGTGTTTTAAATCTGTCGTGAAACCTGAAACACAATTATAAATATCGGAAAAGAATGCTATAAGGTTCTCTCGGTCAATTTTTGGAATCCGTATTTTTGGACCTGGCGATGGCTAGTGTTTTAAATCTGAAGCGAAACTTGAAACATTGTTTTAAATTTTCGAAGCAACCGACAAAAATGGACCGAAATCCATATTTTTGGACCAGATGATGGCTGGTGTTTAAATTTTGACAAGAAACACAATTATAAATTTAGGAGAACAATCCTATTAGGGTAATTGGATCCTCAATTTAATTCAAACTTTTCGGGCGATTTTTGTACCAAATGACAAAAATGGTCCAAAATCCATATTTTCGGACCAAAAGATGGATAGTGTTTGAAATCTGACGCGGAACCCGAGACATAGTTATAAATTTAGGAGAAGAATGCTATAAGGTTCTCTCGGTCTTCGATTTCATTTTGAATTTTCGTGTGATTTTCATACTACCCGACAAAAATGGATTGAAATCCGTTTTTTCAGACCAGACGATGGCTAGTTTTTTCAGACCATGTAAGAGACTCATGGTCCTCGATTTCATCTGGACATTTCAGGCGATTTTCGTACCACCCGACTACAATGGACCGAAATCCGTATTTTTTAAACAAGACGATGGCTAGTGTTTGAAATTTGACGTGGAAACCGAAATACAGTCATAAATTTAGAAGAAGAATGCTATAAATGTCTCTCGGTCATCGATTTCCTTTGGACTTTTTGGGTGATTTTCATACCCATTGACAAAAATTGACCAAAATCTGTATATTGGGACTAGACAATTACTAGTGTTTGAAATCTGATGCGGAATCCAAAACACTGTTATATATTAAGGAGAAGAATGATATAAGGGTCACTCAGTCCTCCATTTCATTTGGATTTTTCGGGCTATTTTCGTACCATGCGACAAATATGGACCGAAATCCGTATTTTGGAACAAGATGATGTCTAGTATCTGACGCATAACACGAAACACTTTTATATATTTACGCAAAGAATTTCTGTAAGGGTCTCTTGGTCCTCGATTTCATCTGGACTTTTTGGGCGATTTTCATACTACCAGACACAAATGGACCGATACACGTATTTTCAAAAAAGATAATGCTATAAGGGTCTCTCGGTCCTCGATATCATCCATATTTACTGACCAGGCGAATGCTATAAGTGTCTCTCGGTCGTTGATATCATCTAGAGTTTTCATTTGATATTCTTACCCCTCGAAAATAATAGACCGAAATCCGTGTTTTCGAACCTAGTGATGGCTAGTGTTGGAATTCTGACACGGAACCCAAAACAATTATAAAATGGAACGAAATCCGTATTTTTGGAACAAACAATGGAAATTGTTTGAAATCTGTACCGTACTCGAAACACAATTATAAATTTAGTTGAAGAATGTCGTAGGGGTCTCCCGGTCCTCCATTCATCTCGACTTTTCAAGCGATTTTCATACCACCTGACAAAAATGGAATGAAATCCATATTTTCGAACAAGACGATGGCTAATGTTTGAAATCTTATCCAAAACTCGAAACCCAAAACATAATTTAAAATTTAGGACCAGAATGATATAAGGGTCCCCCAGTCCTCGATTTCATTTAGAACTTTCGGGCGATTTTCCTACTACCCAAAAAAATGGACCGAATTCCGTATTTTCGTACTAGATGATGGTTAGTATCTGATATCTGACCCGAAATACAATTAAAAATTTAGGAGAAGAATGCTAAAAGGGTCTCCTGATCCTCGATTTCTTATGGACTTTTCAGGCGATTTTCGTTCCACCTGACAAAAATAGAACGAAATCGATATTTATGAACCAGACGATGGCTAGTGTTTGAAATCTAATACGAAACTCGAAACCCAAAACACAATTTTAAATTTAGGTGAAGAATGCTATAAGGGTCTCACAGTCCTCGATATCATGTGGACTTTTCGGGTGAAAATCGTACCACCCGACAAAAATTGACCAAAATTCTTATTTTTGTACAAGATGATGGCTAGGGTTTGAAATCTTATTGGTACGGTTTGAAAATCATACAAAAAAACAAAAATAGACCGAAAACCGTATTTTCGGACTTGACAATGGCTAGTGTTTGAAATCTGACACGGAACCCGAAATAGAGTCTTAAATGTAGTAGAAGAATTCTATAAGATACTTCCAAACCTCAACTTCATTTGGACTTCTTGGGCGACTATTCGTACCACTCGACAAAAATCTGTAATTTTGGACCAGAACATGGCTACTGTTTGAAATCTGACGCAGAACCGAAAACAAAGTTATTAATTTTGGAGTTGAATTCTAAAAGAGTCTCTAGGTCCTCGATCTCATTTGGACTTCTCGGGCGATTTTTGTACTTCACAACAAAAATGTACTGAAATTTGTATTTTTAGTTCAAACGATGGCTAGTGTTTGAAATATGACGCCGGGCCCGACACACAATTACAAATTTAGGAGAAAAATGCTATAAGGGTCTTCTGGTCCTCGATTTCATCTGGACTTTTCAAGCGATTTTCGTACCACCTAACAAAAATGGACTAAAATCCGTAACATATAATAAAATAGAGTTGTCAAATAAAGTAATAATTATATCTTTATTTGACAACTATATTTCATTATATGTTATTATTATCTTCGTTACGTAGTAAAACAATAAAACGAAGATAATAATAACATATAATAAAATAGAGTTGTCAAATAAAGTAATAATTATATCTTTATTTGACAACTATATTTCATTATATGTTATTATTATCTTCGTTACGTAGTAAAACAATAAAACGAAGATAATAATAACATATAATAAAATAGAGTTGTCAAATAAAGTAATAATTATATCTTTATTTGACAACTATATTTCATTATATGTTATTATTATCTTCGTTACGTAGTAAAACAATAAAACGAAGATAATAATAACATATAATAAAATAGAGTTGTCAAATAAAGTAATAATTATATCTTTATTTGACAACTATATTTCATTATATGTTATTATTATCTTCGTTACGTAGTAAAACAATAAAACGAAGATAATAATAACATATAATAAAATAGAGTTGTCAAATAAAGTAATAATTATATCTTTATTTGACAACTATATTTCATTATATGTTATTATTATCTTCGTTACGTAGTAAAACAATAAAACGAAGATAATAATAACATATAATAAAATAGAGTTGTCAAATAAAGTAATAATTATATCTTTATTTGACAACTATATTTCATTATATGTTATTATTATCTTCGTTACGTAGTAAAACAATAAAACGAAGATAATAATAACATATAATAAAATAGAGTTGTCAAATAAAGTAATAATTATATCTTTATTTGACAACTATATTTCATTATATGTTATTATTATCTTCGTTACGTAGTAAAACAATAAAACGAAGATAATAATAACATATAATAAAATAGAGTTGTCAAATAAAGTAATAATTATATCTTTATTTGACAACTATATTTCATTATATGTTATTATTATCTTCGTTACGTAGTAAAACAATAAAACGAAGATAATAATAACATATAATAAAATAGAGTTGTCAAATAAAGTAATAATTATATCTTTATTTGACAACTATATTTCATTATATGTTATTATTATCTTCGTTACGTAGTAAAACAATAAAACGAAGATAATAATAACATATAATAAAATAGAGTTGTCAAATAAAGTAATAATTATATCTTTATTTGACAACTATATTTCATTATATGTTATTATTATCTTCGTTACGTAGTAAAACAATAAAACGAAGATAATAATAACATTAAATAAAATAGTGTTGTCAAATAATGTAATACTTGTTGGTGTTAATGGCCTCTATCCTTAGGAAGATTTATACGATATTTTTAACTAGGTTATCTAATTCTTTCCTAAGTGATGAACTTAATATCAAAACCAACTTGTTTAATATTAATTCCAATTTACCACATTCATAGCAAGTTATCACTTTGCTATCATTTGTCTCATTCTTGCTGAAGCTTTTTGCCCTTGAACTGGATGGTTTCTTTGATTGGACTCCTTTCTTCTTTAGAATTTTCTTGAATTTTTTGACCAGCATCCCAATTTCAGGTTCTTCATCAGTTTCACTTTCTGAATCATCAGTCCAAGTTTCTGGTTCAGATTTTGGTTTATGAGTTTGAGCTTTCAGAGATAGTCCTTTTCTTTTCCGATCAGTTTGCTCTGACTCATTCAACAGGTGCAGCTCCATTTCATGTTTTCTGAACTTGCTACATAGGGTGGCAATGGTCATGGTTCCAAGATCCTTTGATTCAGCAATTGCAGTGACCTTAGGTTGGCATTCTCTTGTCAAGCATCTCATTACTTTGTTTATTTGTTGCTCATTGTCAATTAATTTTCCTAGAGCATTCAGATTATTAATGACATGTGTGAACCTTGTCTGCAAGTCATTGATTGACTCATCCTTCTTCATATTGAAGAGTTCATATTCATGCATCAGAGTATTGGTTCTGGCCCACTTGACATCAGTTGTACCTTCATGAGTTTCTTGGAGTGTATCCCACATTTCTTTGGCAGTTTTGCAATTTAATACCCTGAAAAACTCATCAGCACTTAAAGCAAAAGTTATTATATTTTTGGCTTTTGCATTATAGCCAACTTTTTTCTTATCATCATCAGACCAATCAGCTCTTGGTTTCTTGATAAATGATCCATCAGTGCCAGTAAGTTTAGGCACATAAGGACCATTTTCTACTGCATCTAAGATGTCAAGTCCACTTGCCTCTAGAAAGACAAGCATTCTTTCTTTCCAGTACATATAAGCAGACCCATTTTCTTTTTGAGAACTAGTCTAAAAGATCAGGCTCTTGATGCCAATTGTTGGTGTTAATGACCTTTATCCTTAGGAAGATTTATACGATATTTTTAACTAGATTATCTAATTCTTTCCTAAGTGATGAACTTAATATCAAAACCAACTTGTTTAATATTAATTCCAATTTAACAGTAAAAGGTTCAAAAATTTATTCAAAACTAAGATTCAAGAACACATGCCTTATCAAAATAAAGAGTATAGAGATCGAAAAGTGTGCACCCTGGATTTTTATACTGGTTCGACTATCCGTTTGATAGTCTACGTCCAGTTTTGGAATCAATTACCGATTCCAGCCTTTATTAGAAATGATTCGAGTATGTTTACAGACTTTCCAGCAATTCCCAGCCTATGCATCCAACTCAACATCAATCTTCTACAAAACCAATTTATCCCTAAGAGCTACTCGCCAAGCTCTAGCAAGATCAAATTGAGGTCTCCTTTAGATGATCACACACCCTAAAGGATAACCACCAGTTACAATACTGGATTTCTACACACTTTCTTTTACAAAGATAACTTCTTTAAAAAAGACTAAAAACTCTTTATTCAATCACTATCAAATCTCACACATAATATTTGCCAATAGAGTTTTGTGAGTTATATCAATTTCTCTCAAAGTGTATTATTTGAAAAGTTCAGTTCTTTCTATGTATTCTGTAATTTTTGAGAAAATTGTGATTGATTCAGTTTATATAGTTTCAGAAAAACTTAGACAAATCGATTTCCCAATCTATTTATTAATGTGTATTATCAGCTTAATCGATTTCCCAATCGATTTCGCGTTTCTTGTTTTTCTTTAAATTCTTGAAAACAAATGAACTAATCGATTTGCTAATCCATGTTTTTAATGCATAAATCAGAAATTTATACTCAGTTCATCTCAGAGTCGATTGAGTAATCGATTTATA
>NC_021162.2:11489248-11490340 GCF_000331145.2 Cicer arietinum
AAGTAAAAATTACATTTTCATTTAACAACTAAATTTTCTTATATGTTTTTATTATTTTTGTTTTGTAATTGTACTAAATAACGAAAATAATAATAATATATAACAAAATCGAATTGTAAATTAAATACAAAACAAAGAGAATAATAATATATAATAAAATAGTGGTTTCAAATAAATATTTAAGTATTACATTATTTGACAACTCTACTTTATTTAACATTATTATTATCTTTGTTTTATGGTTTTATTTCATAACAAAGATAATAATAACATATAATAAAATAGAGTTGTCAAATAAAATAATAATTACTTATTTATTTTACAACTCAATTTTGTTATATGTTATTATTATCTTCGTTATGAAATAAAACTATAAAACGAAGATAATAATAACATATAATAAAATATAGTTGTCAAATAAACATGTAACTATTAATATATTTAATAATTCTATTTTATTATATGTTATTATTATCTTCCTTTTAAAGTTTGACTGCATCACGAAGATAGTAATATCATATAATAAAATAGAGGTTTCAAATAAATATGTAATTATTACATTATTTAACAACTCTATTTTATTATATGTTAGTATTGTCTTCATTTTGAAGTGCAACTATATAACAAAAATAATAATAACATAAAATAAAATAAAATAGAGTTGTCAAATAAAGTAATAAGTACATATTTATTTCATAAACTCAATTTTATTATTTGTTATTATTATCTTCGTTATGCAGTAAAACAATAAAACGAAGATAATAATAACATATAACAAAATAGTGTTTTCAAATAAAGTAATAATTACTTATTTTTTAGACAACTCTATTTTATTTAATATTATTAGTATTATCTTCATTTTATAGTTGTACTCAATGACGAAGATAATAATAAAATATAATAAAATAGAGTTTTCAAATAAATTAATTTTTTCATATTTATTTGACAACTCAATTTTGTTATATTTTATTATTATATTTGTTATTAAGTATAACTACAAAATGAAGATAATAATAACATATAATAAAATAGTGTTGTCAAGTAAAGTAAAAATTACATATTTATTACACAACTCTATTTTTTTAAATATTA
>NC_021162.2:11490722-11498043 GCF_000331145.2 Cicer arietinum
CCCGAAAAGTGCAGATGAAATCGAGGACCGGCAAACCCTTATAGTATTCTTCTCCAAAATGTATAACTGTGTTTTGGGTTCCGGGTCAAATTTCAAACACTAGCCCTCGTCTGGTCAGAAAATACAGATTTCGGTCCATATTTGTCAGGTGGTACGAAAATTTCCGAAAAGCTAGATGAAATCGAGGACTGAGAGACCCTTACAGCATTCTTCTCCTAAATATAAATCAGTGTTTCGCGTTATGCGTCATATTTCAAACACCAGACATGGTCTTGTTCGAAAATACAGATTTCAGACCATTTTTGTCGTGTGGTACGAAAATCGCCCAAAAAGTCCAGATGAAATCGTGGACTGAGCGACCCTTATATCATTTTTCTCCTTAATATAGAACCGTGTTTCGGGTTCCGGGTCAGATTTCAAACAGTAGCAATCGTCTTGTAAGAAAATACAGATTTTGGTCAATTTTTGTCGAGGGGTATGAATATCGCCCAAAAATTCCAGATGATATCGAGGATCGAGAGACCCTTAGGGGTATGAAAATCGCTCAAACCGTAGGACCAGGAGTCTCGTATAGCATTCTTCTTCTAAATTTATAACAGTGTTTCGGGTTCCGCGTCACATTTCTAATACAAGCCATCGTCTGGTCCAAATATACAGATTTCAGTCCATTTTTGTCGGCTGGTACAAAAATCGCCCAAAAAGTCCAAATGAAATCGAGGACTAGGTAACCCTTATTGCATTCTTCTCCAAAATTTCTATCAGTATTTCAAGATCCACATCATATTTAAAAAACTAACCATCATCGGGTGGTACGAAAATCGCCCGAAAAGTCTAGATGAAATCGAGGACCAGAGACCCTCTTAATATTCTTCTCCCACATATATAACAGTGTTTCAGGTTATGCGTTAGGTTTCCGCGTCAGATTTCAAACACAAGCCATCATCTTGTTCGAAAATACGGCTTTTGTTCATTTAAATTCTCCCCCTTGGTCGTTGAATTCAAAAAGATATACAAGAGAGAGTGATGAATCAAAAGGCTATCATAAGATATATACAAGAGCATTACAAAGCAACAAAAAAACAAAATCCTAATCAACTAATCTAGGGCTGCTCTTCATTATCACCAATGGGAGAGGTAGAGACTGTTGTATTAGCCTCAGCAAGTGTCTCCTCACCATGAGGTTCAATAATTTCTAGGTTGGTAGGATTTGGTTCTTTAGTTGCTTGATTGCCAATGTCAACAATGTCTTCAAAAGACATTTTGAGACCCAAATGTTCTTGGATAGCATCAACATCTTGAACCACTGAGTTTAAGGTTGCTTGGAGTTTCCTAAGAGAGGCTTCCACCCTAGCATTGTGAGCAGCCTGGGACTCTATCAGTTCCAGCAACTTAGCCAAAACCTCAGATTGGGTTTCAGATGGCTAAGGTTGTTCAGCACTTGGTTGTGCCCTTGTCCAACTACCATTTATCCTTTTCAACAGCATTTGGTTGACAGTTGATTCCCCAAAAGTCAGAGTTGTTTTGACAGATTCTTCATTAACAACTGAGATTTTAAAGTGTCTTAGAATCTTTGTGATAAGTTGAGGGTAGGGGAGTATTTGTTTTCCTTGTGCTGACTCTAACATGTTAGCCAGCACAATCCAAGCCCAGCTCATCTTCAGTTTCTTGTAAAGGCCCCAAAGAAGAGTGATATCAAGCCTTTGAATTACAACATGATTCCCTGATCTAGGTACTAACACGATTTCATCTAGACTTTTCAGGCGATTTTCATACCCATCGATGATAATGGACCAAACTCTGTATTTTCGGACCAGATGATGGCCAATGTTTGAAATCATACACGGAACCCGAAACACAGTTATAAATTCAGTAGAAGAATGCTATAATTTGAGTCTTCTGGTCCTCGATTTCATATGGACTTTTCGGGAGATTTTCGTACCAGGACAAAAAAGGACCAAAATCAGTATTTTCATACCAGACGATGGCTAGTGTTTGAAATTTGGTGCGGAACCTTAAAAATAGTTATAGATTTTAGAGAATAATGCTATAAAAGTCTTTTAGTCCTCGATTCATCTGGACTTTTCAGGCGATTTTCATACCACCCGACAAAAATGGACCGAAAATGGGTGGTACGAAAATCCACGATTTCATCTAGACTTCTCATGCAATTTTTGTACCACCCTACAAAAATGAGACGAAATTCATATTTTATACCAAATGACGGCTAATGTTCAAAATATGATCCGAAACACAATTATAAATTCATGAGAAGAATAATTTTTGATTATTACATTATTTGACAACTCTATTTTATTAAATGTTATTATTTTATTCATTTTATTGTTTTACTACATAACGAAGATAATAATAACATATAATAAAATAGAGTATTCAAATAAATATGTAATTATTTCTTTATTTAACAACTCAATTTTGTTCTATGTTATTATTATCACCGTTTTATAGTTCTACGTCATAACTAAGATAATAATAACATATAATAAAATAGAGTATTCAAATAAATATGTAATTATTTCTTTATTTAACAACTCAATTTTGTTCTATGTTATTATTATCACCGTTTTATAGTTCTACGTCATAACTAAGATAATAATAACATATAATAAAATAGAGTTGTCAAACAAATAAGTTATAACGAAGTAAATAATAACATATAACAAAATAGAGTTGTCAAATAAAGTAAAAATTACATTTTTATTTGACAACTCAATTTTCTTACATGTTTTTATTATTTTTGTTTTGTAATTGTACTAAATAACAAAAATAATAATAATATATAACAAAATCGAATTATAACAAAATCTTATATTGTGAGAAGAATGCTACAAGGGTCTCCCGGACCTCGATTTCATCTGGACTTTTCAGGCTATTTTTGTGGCACCCGACTAAAATGGACCGAAAATCGTATTTTCGAACAAGACGATGGGTAGTATTTGAAATCTGACGCGAAACCTGTAACATAGTTATAAACTTTGGATAAGAATGTTATAATGGTCTCCCTCTCCTCGATTTCATCTAGACTTTTCGGGCGATTTTCGTGCCACCTAACAAAAATGGATCAAAATTTGTATTTTTGGACAAGACGATGGCTAGTGTTTGAAATCTGACGCGGAACCCGAAACACAACTATAAATTTAGGAGAAGAATGTTATCACTGTCTCCTGGTCCTTGATTTCATCTGGATATATCGGGCGATTTTCGTACCACCCAACTAAAATGGACCGATATTCATATTTTGGAACAAGATGATGGCTAGTGTTTGAAATTTGATGCGGAACCCAAAACAAAGTTATAAATTTAGAAGAAGAATGCTATAAGGTTTTCTCCATCCTTTAATAACATATAATAATATTTGGAGAAGAATGCTATAAGGGTCATTTAGTCCTTGATTTCATTTGGACTTTTTAGATGATTTTCTTACTCCTAAACAAAAATCGACGAAAATTTGTATTTATAGACCAGACAATGGCTAGTATTTGTAATTTGATTCGGAACCCAAAACATTGTTATACATTTAGGAGAAGAATGCTATAAGGGTCTCCCGATCCTCGATTTCATCTGGACTTTTCGGGCGATTTTCGTTCCACCCGACTAAAATAGATCGAAATCCATATTTTCGAACAAGACGATGGCTAGTGTTTGAAATCTGACGTGGAACCCAAAACACAGTTATAAATTTAAGAGAAGAATGCTATAAGGGTCTCCCGATCCTCGATTTCATCTGGACTTTTCGGGCGATTTTCGTTCCACCCGACTAAAATAGATCGAAATCCATATTTTCGAACAAGACGATGGCTAGTGTTTGAAATCTGACGTAGAACCCGAAACACTGTTATAAACTTTGGATAAAAATGTTATGAAGGTCTCCTTGTCCTCGATTTCATCTAGACTTTTCGGGAGATTTTCGTGCCACCTAAAAAAAATGGATCGAAATCTGTATTTTTGGACAAGCGAGGGCTAGTGTTTGAAATCTGACGTGGAACCCAAAACACAGTTATAAATTTAAGAGAAGAATGCTATAAGAGTCTCCTGGTCCTCGATTTCATATGGACATTTTGGGTGATTTTCGTACCACCCAACTAAAATAGACGGATATCCGTATTTTTGAACAAGATGATGGCTAGTGTTTGAAACCTGACGCGGAATCTGTAACACAGTTATTAATTTAGGAGAAGAATTCTAAAAAACGGTCTCTAGGTCCTCGATTTCATATGGACTTTCGAGCGATTTTTGTACTTCACAACAAAAATTGACTGAAATTCGTATTTTTGGTTCACACGATGGCTAGTGTTTGAAATATGACGCCGAGCCCAAAACAAAGTTACAAATTTAAGAGAAAAATGTTATAAGGGTCTTCCGGTCCTCGATTTCATCTGGACTTTTCGTGCGATTTTCGTACCATCTAAAAAAAGTGGACCTAAATCCGTATATGGAACAAGACGATGACTAGTGTTTTAAATCTGTTGTGGAACCTGGAACACAATTATAAATATAAGAAAAGAATGCTATAAGGTTTTCTCGATCAATTTTTGGAATCCGTATTTTTGGACCTGGCGATGGCTAGTGTTTGAAATCTGATGCGAAACTTGAAACGTTGTTTTAAATTTTCGAAGCACCCGACAAAAATGGACCGAAATCCATATTTTCGGACCAGACGATGGCTGGTATTTAAATTTTGACATGAAACACAATTAAAAATTTAGGAGAACAATCCAATTAGGGTAACTGGATCCTCAATTTAATTCAAACTTTTCTGTTTTAAATTTTCGAAGCACCCGACAAAAATGGACCGAAATCCATATTTTCGGACCAGACGATGGCTGGTATTTAAATTTTGACATGAAACACAATTAAAAATTTAGGAGAACAATCCAATTAGGGTAACTGGATCCTCAATTTAATTCAAACTTTTCTGGCGATTTTTGTACCAAATGACAAAAATGGTCCAAAATCCATATTTTCGGACCAGAAGATGGCTAGTGTTTGAAATTTGACGTGGAACCTGAGACATAGTTATAAATTTAGGAGAAGAATTCTATAAGGTTCTCTCGGTCTTCGATTTCATTTTGACTTTTCGTGTGATGTTCATACTACCCGACAAAAATGGATTGAAATCCGTATTTTCGGACCAGACGATGGCTAGTATCTGAAATTTGACGTGGAACACGAAACAAAGTTATAAATGTCAGAGATTCCTGGTCCTCGATTTCATCTGGACATTTCAGGCGATTTTCGTACCACCCGACTAAAACGGACCAAAATTCGTATTTTCGAACAAGACGATGGCTAGTGTTTGAAATCTGATGCGGAAACCGAAATACAGTCATAAATTTAGAAGAAGAATGCTATAAATGTCTCTCGATCATCGATTTCCTCTGGACTTTTTGGGTGATTTTCATACCCCTTGACAAAAATTGACCAAAATCTGTATTTTCGGACTAGACAATTACTAGAGTTTGAAATCTGATGCGGAATCCAAAACAATGTTATATATTAAGGAGAAGAATGATATAAGGGTCGCTCATGGATTTTTCGGGCTATTTTCGTACCACACGACAAAAATGGACCGAAATCCGTATTTTGGAACAAGACGATGTCTAGGGTTTGAAAAACATACCAAACAACAAAAATAGACCGAAAACCGTATTTTCGGACTTGACGATGGCTAGTGTTTGAAATCTAACACGGAACCCAAAACACAGTCTTAAATGTAGGAGAAGAGTTCTATAAGATACTTCCAAACCTCGACTTCATTTGGACTTATTGGGCGACTATCGTACCACTCGATAAAAATCTGTAATTTTGGACCAGAACATGGCTACGGTTTGAAATTTGACGCGGAACCGAAAACAAAGTTATTAATTTTGGAGTAGAATTCTAAAAGAGTCTCTAGGTCCTCGATCTCATTTGGACTTCTCGGGCGATTTTTGTACTTCACAACAAAAATGGACTGAAATTTGTATTTTTAGTTCAAACGATGGCTAGTGTTTGAAATATGAAGCCGAGCCCGACACACAATTAAAAATTTAGGAGAAAAATGCTATAAGGGTCTTCTGCTCCTCGATTTCATCTAGACTTTTCAGGTGATTTTCGTACCACCTAACAAAAATGGACTAAAATTTGTATTTTCTGACAAGACGATGGCTAGTGTTTGAAATTTAACCTGAAACACAATTATAAATTTAGGAGAAGCATGCTAAAAGTCTCTCCCGCTCCTCATTTTCATCAGGACTTTTTGGGCGATTTTCGTACTACCCGACAAAAATGGACTAAAATCCGTAGCATATAATAAAATATGTAATTATTACTTTATTTGACAACTCTAATTTAATTTATGTTATTATTATCTTCGTTTTATAGCTCTCCCATTCCTCATTTTCATCAGGACTTTTTGGGCGATTTTCGTACTACCCGACAAAACTGGACTAAAATCCGTAACATATAATAAAATAGAGTTGTCAAATAAATATGTAATTATTACTTTATTTGACATCTCTATTTTTTTATATGTTATTATTATCTTCGTTATTAAGTACAACTACAAAACGAAGATAATAATAATATATAATAAAATTGAGTTGTCAAATAAAGTAATAATTATATCTTTATTTGACAACTCTATTTTATTATATGTTATTATTATCTTCGTTATTAAGTACAACTACAAAACGAAGATAATAATAATATATAATAAAATTGAGTTGTCAAATAAAGTAATAATTACATCTTTATTTTATTAGGGTTTAGTGTGTTAGGGTGTTTAGGGTTTAAGAAATCACGTTTTGGGATTAAGGTTTAGAGTTTAAGGTTCAGGACTTTGGGTTTAGTGTTTAGGGTTTAAGGTTTATGATTTAAGGTTTAAGGTTTTAGGTTTGAGGTTCGGCTTATAGTATATAGGGTTATCTTCATTGCAAAATATTACTACAAAACGATCATAATAATAACATATAATAAAATATTATTTTCAAATAAAGTAATAATTATATCTTTATTTGACAACTATATTTCATTATATGTTATTATTATCTTCGTTATTAAGTACAACTACAAAACGAAGATAATAATAACATATAATGAAATATAGTTGTCAAATAAAGATATAATTATTACTTTATTTGAAAATAATATTTTATTATATGTTATTTTAATCTTCTTTATTAAATGTTATTATTATCTTTGTCAAATTAATTTTGACATATTTATTTGACAACTCTATTTTATTATATATTATTATTAGCTTTGTTATATAATTATACTTAATAATAAAGATAATAATATAATATAATAAAATTGAGTTGTC
>NC_021162.2:11498292-11500972 GCF_000331145.2 Cicer arietinum
CAAAGATAATAACAATATATAACAAAATAGAGTTGTCAAATAAATTCGTAATTATTACTTGATTAGACAACTCTATTTTATTATATGTTTCTATTATCTTCGTTATAAAGTACAACTACACGACAAATATAATAGTATCATATAATAAAATAGAGTTGTCAAATAAAGTAATAATTACATATCTATATGACAACTCTTTTTTATTATATGTTATTAGTAATAATTAGATATTTATATGACAACTCTTTTTTATTAGGGTTGTTTTCATTCCACCCGACAAAAATTGGACCGAAATACATATTTTTGAACAAAATAATTGCTAGTGTTTGAAATCTGACGCGGAACCCAAAACTCAGTTATAAATTTAGGAGAACAATGCTATAAGGGTCTCTCGGTCCTCGATTTCATCTAGACTTTTCAGGCGATTTTCGTACCACCCAACAAAAATGGACGGAAATCCGTATTTTCGAAGAAGATAATTGCTAGTGTTTTAAATATGAGGCGGGACCCGAAACTAAATTATAAATTTAGGAGAAGAATGCTATAACGGTCTCTCGGTCCTCGATCTGATATGGACTTTTCGGGCGATTTTCGTAACCGTCGACATAAATGGACCGAAATCTGTATTTTCAGAATAGACGATGGCTAGTGTTTAAAATCTGACCCGAAATGAGATACATTGTTATAAATTTAGGAGAAGAATTCTATAAGGGTCACCTGGTCCTCGAATTCATCTAGACTTTTTGGGGGATTTACGTACACCCCGATAAAAATGGACCGAAATCCGTAATTTCCCACAAGACGATGGCTAGTGTTTGAAATCTGACGCGGAACCCGATAAACATTTATATACTTAGGAGAAGAATGGTATAAGAGTCTTCTAGTCCTTGATTTCATGTGGACTTTTCTGGCGATTTTCGTACCACATAACCAAAATGAACAGAAATCTGTATTTTCAGACTAGACGAGGGCTAGTGTTTGAAATTTGACGCGGAACCCGAAAGACATTTATAAATTTTGGAGAAGAATATTATAAGGGTCTCCCGGTCTTCGATTTCATCTGGACCTTTTAGTCCATTTTTGTACCACTCCACAAATATGGACAGAAATTCGTATTTTTTGACCAAACGATAGCTAGTGTTTGAAATCTGAAGGAGAACCCGTAACTTAGTTATAAATTTAGGAGAAGAATGCTACAAGAATCTTCTTCTCCTCGATCTCATCTGGACTTTTTTGGCAATTTTTGTTCCCCTCGACAAAAATGGACCAAAATTTGTATTTTCGGACCAGACGATAGCCAGTGTTTGAAATCTGCTGCGGAACCCGAAACAGAGTTATAAATTTTGGAGAAAAATGCTATAGGGGTCTCTCGGTCGTCGATTTGATCTGGAGTTTTCGAGCGATTTTCATACCACCTGACAAAAATGGATCGAAATCAGTATTTCCGGACTAGACGAGGGCTAGTGTTTAATATTTGACGCCGAACCTAATTCGAGTCATTTTCGTACCACCTGACCATAATGGACCGAAATCCGTATTTTCGGACAAGACAATGGCCAGTATTTGAAATCTGACACGAAACCCAAAATGCATATATAAATTTTTGAGAAGAATGCTATAAGGGTCTCTCGTACACATGAAAAAAAAGGCCAAAATTCGTATTTTCGAACAAGCAATGGATTGTGTTTGAAATCTGACGCGGAACTTGAGTCACATTTATAAATTTAGTAGAAGAATGCTATAAGAGTCTCCTGGTCCTCGATTTCATCTATACTTTTCAGGGTATTTCGTACAAGACGATGGCTAGTGTTTGAAATCTGGCGCCGAACACGAAACAAAGTTATAATTTTTGGGGAAGAATGCTATAATGGTCTCATGGTCCTCGATTTCAATTGGACTTTTCGGACGATTTTCGTACCCCTCGACCAAAATGGACCAACATCTGTATATTCAGATCAGACCATGGCTAGTGTTTGAAATCTGGCGCCGAACACGAAACAAAGTTATAATTTTTGGGGAAGAATGCTATAATGGTCTCATGGTCCTCGATTTCAATTGGACTTTTCGGACGATTTTCGTACCCCTCGACCAAAATGGACCAACATCTGTATATTCAGATCAGACCATGGCTAGTGTTTGAAATCTGGCGCCGAACCCGAAACAAAGTTATAAATTTTGGGGAAGAATGCTATAATGGTCTCATGGTCCTCGATTTCAATTGGACTTTTCGGACGATTTTCGTACCCCTCGACCAAAATGGACCAACATCTGTATATTCAGATCAGACCCGTTGGCTAGTGTTTTAAATCTGACGCGGAACCCGAAAGAAAATTATAAATTTAGAAGAAGAATGATATAAGGAACTCTCGGTCCTCGAATTCATCTGGACTTTTCAGACGATTTTCGTACCCCTCCACAAAAAGGGCCAAAATCAGTATTTTCAGACCTGACGATGGCTAGTGTTTGAGATCTGGCACAAAACCCAAATCACAGTTATAATTTTTTTATAAGAATCCTATAAGGGTCTCCTGGTACTCGATTTCAGCTGGCCTTTTTGGGCAATTTTCATACCACACAACAAAAATGGACCAAAGTTCGTAGTTTCGAACCAAACGATGGTTAGTGTTTGAAATATAAGACGCAGAACCTGTAACACAATTATAAATTTAGGAGAAGAATG
>NC_021162.2:11501211-11502003 GCF_000331145.2 Cicer arietinum
CACCCGACAAAAATAGACCGAAAATCGTATTTTTGGAACTGAATTTCTTCGGGTCTTTTTCGGGAGATGTTTAAAATCTGGTGCGGAACCTAAAACACAATTATAAATTTTGGAGAAGAATGCTATAATGGTCTTCTGGTCCTCGATTTCATATGGACTTTTCGAGCGATTTTCGTACCACCCGACTAAAATGGACCGAAATCCGTATTTTCGAACAAGAAGATGGCTAATGTTTGAAATCTGAAGCGGAACCCGAAACACAATTATAAATTAAGAAGAATTTATAAGGGTCATTTGGTCTCCGATTTCATTTAGACTTTTCAGGCGATTTTCGTACCCATCGATGATAATGGACCAAATTCTGTATTTTCGGACCAGACGATAGCCAATGTTTGAAAGCATACACGGAACCCGAAACACAGTTATAAATTCAGTAGAAGAATGCTATAATTTGAGTCTTCTGGTCCTCGATTTCATATGGAATTTTCGGGAGATTTTCGTACCACGACAAAAAAGGGACCAAAATCTGTATTTTCAGACCAGACGATGGCTAGTGTTTGAAACACAATTATAAATTTTGGAGAAGAATGCTACAAGAGTCTCCCGAGCCTCGATTTCATCTGGACTTTTTGGGCGATTTTTGTACCACCCAACAAAAATGGACCAATTCCGTAGTTTCAGACCAAGAAGAATGCTATAATGGTCTCCTGGTCCTCGATTTCATTTGGACTTTTCGAGCGACTTTCGTACCCCTCGACAAAAATAGACCAACATCTGTATTTTCGCACCAGA
>NC_021162.2:11503563-11507035 GCF_000331145.2 Cicer arietinum
TTATTATTATATTTGTTATTAAGTATAACTACAAAATGAAGATAATAATAACATATAATAAAATAGTGTTGTCAAGTAAAGTAAAAATTACATATTTATTACACAACTCTATTTTTTAAAATATTATTATTAATTTCATATTGTAATTGTACTTAATAACGAAGATAGTAATAACATATAATAAAATAGAGTTGTCAAATAAATTAATTATTACATATTTATTTGACAACTCAATTTTGTTATTAAGTACAACTACAAAAAGAAGATAATATTAACATTTAATAAAATAGTGTTGTCAATGTTACATTTTGGGCGATTTTCGTACCACCCGGCCAAAATGGACCGATATCCGTATTTTTGAACAAAATGATGGCTAGTGTTGGAAATCTGACGCGGAACCTAAATACAGTTATAAATTTAGAAGAATAATGCTATATGGGTATCTCAGTCCTCGATTTCATCTGGACTTTTCGGGCGAGTTTTGTACCCCTCGACATATGAAATCGAGGACCAGAAGACTCTTATAGCATTTTCTCCTAAATTTATAAGTGTGTTTCAGGTTCCGTGTCATATTTCAAACACTAGCCATCTACTTGTTCCAAAATACGGATTTCGGTCCATTTTAGTCGAGTGGTACGAAAATTTCCCGAAAAGTGCAGATGAAATCGAGGACCGGCAAACCCTTATAGTATTCTTCTCCAAAATGTATAACTGTGTTTTGGGTTCCGGGTCAAATTTCAAACACTAGCCCTCGTCTGGCCAGAAAATACAGATTTCGGTCCATATTTGTCAGGTGGTACGAAAATTTCCGAAAAGCTAGATGAAATCGAGGACTGAGAGACCCTTACAGCATTCTTCTCCTAAATATAAATCAGTGTTTCGCGTTATGCGTCATATTTCAAACACCAGACATGGTCTTGTTCGAAAATACAGATTTCAGACCATTTTTGTCGTGTGGTACGAAAATCGCCCAAAAAGTCCAGATGAAATCGAGGATTGAGCGACCCTTATATCATTTTTCTCCTTAATATAGAACCGTGTTTCGGGTTCCGGGTCAGATTTCAAACAGTAGCAATCGTCTTGTAAGAAAATACAGATTTTGGTCAATTTTTGTCGAGGGGTATGAATATCGCCCAAAAATTCCAGATGATATCGAGGATCGAGAGACCCTTAGGGGTATGAAAATCGCTCAAACCGTAGGACCAGGAGTCTCGTATAGCATTCTTCTTCTAAATTTATAACAGTGTTTCGGGTTCCGCGTCACATTTCTAATACAAGCCATCGTCTGGTCCAAATATACAGATTTCAGTCCATTTTTGTCGGCTGGTACAAAAATCGCCCAAAAAGTCCAAATGAAATCGAGGACTAGGTAACCCTTATTGCATTCTTCTCCAAAATTTCTAACAGTATTTCAAGATCCACATCATATTTAAAAAACTAACCATCATCGGGTGGTACGAAAATCGCCCGAAAAGTCTAGATGAAATCGAGGACTAGAGACCCTCTTAATATTCTTCTCCCAAATATATAACAGTGTTTCAGGTTATGCGTTAGGTTTCAAACACTAGCCACTGTCTAGTTTGAAAATACAGATTTTGGTCCATTTTTTTCAAGGGGTACGAAACTCGCCCGAATGGTTCAGATGAAGACGAGGATCGAGAGTCCCTTATAGCATTCTTCCTCTAAATTCATAACTGTGTTTCAATTTCCGCGTCAGATTTCAAACACAAGCCATCATCTTGTTCGAAAATACGGCTTTTGTTCATTTAAATTCTCCCCCTTTGTCGTTGAATTCAAAAAGATATACAAGAGAGAGTGATGAATCAAAAGGCTATAGTAAGATATATACAAGAGCATTACAAAGCAACAAAAAAACAAAATCCTAATCAACTAATCTAGGGCTGCTCCTCATTATCACCAATGGGAGAGGTAGAGACTGTTGTATTAGCCTCAGCAAGTGTCTCCTCACCATGAGGTTCAATAATTTCTAGGTTGGTAGGATTTGGTTCTTTAGTTGCTTGATTGCCAATGTCAACAATGTCTTCAAAAGACATTTTGAGACCCAAATGTTCTTGGATGGCATCAACATCTTGAACCACTGAGTTTAAGGTTGCTTGGAGTTTCCTAAGAGAGGCTTCCACCCTAGCATTGTGACCAGCCTGGGACTCTATCAGTTCCAGCAACTTAGCCAAAACCTCAGATTGGGTTTCAGATGGCTAAGGTTGTTCAGCACTTGGTTGTGCCCTTGTCCAACTACCATTTATCCTTTTCAACTGCATTTGGTTGACAGTTGATTCCCCAAAAGTCAGAGTTGTTTTGACAGATTCTTCATGATCAACAATCTGTGCTGAATCTTCATTTGACCAATGGGAAGATAGATGCCTTCCACAAATCCTTCAACCATGAGGTCTTGAATTGTTGTGTGTCTATCCACTAATGTTTCCCAAGCATCATCAGTGGAGTCAGGATTGGTCCTGCCATCCATAGCTTCTCCATAAAATGGCAGTCCTGACAGCCTTGAAAATTCTCTAAAAGTCATGGAAATTTTCTTTCCTTTGACTTCAGATTCAAATCCAAAAGTTGTGAGTGTGAAGTTGGAGTAGAAAGCTCTAACGAACCTTGGATAGATTTCTAGAGAACAGGATAGAAAATCTATCAAACCATGAAATGTTAAATGGTTTTGGAATGTAAAACCATTTGAATCAAAATAGGCAAAATCCATAGTTCTTGCCTCATGGATTTTCCTTTTTAAGAAAGAAGGTGGAAGAACAACGTCTTCAATAGGTTTGCCTTTGGGAAGCTGAACCTTCTTTGGCTGAGGAGAAGGAATAGTTTTCTTCTTTTTTTGGGTTGGCCCTTTCATGGCATCCCCCATTAGTTTTTCAGATTGAGGAACCTTCCTCTTTATTGTTGTTCCTTGACGAGTTGTTATTGCCTTCCCTTTATCTTTTGCTAATACCTTATGAGTAGGTATTGAGACTCTCTTAGCAGGAGGGGAATGAGGTGGAGGAGAGGGTGTTCTTCCACTAGATGTTGAAGAAGAATCTAGGGAAACAGATTTTGAAGATGATTGAGGTTTTTCACTAGTCTGCTTTACTCTTGCCATTTGAAAGATTTTGGAAATTTGAGATGTTTGGGAAGATTTGAGAAGGACTAAGGCACATAAAAATTCGAGTTTGGGAGAGAAAATGTGAGCTGATAGTGAAAATGGGTTGAGAAATCGATTTAGGAATTTATATAGAACTGTTCAGAATTGATTTCTCAATCGATTTTATTTCACAATTGCGTACAAACAATCGATTGTCCAATCGACTTTGTTACCGTTATTGGAGGAAAAATGAAAGTATTCCGTTACAACTGCCTCCAACGGCTAGTTTTTCTCCAACAGTCGTATTGTAAATCGACTCCCAAATCGATTTCGTAAGTGATCCTTCAATTGATAAATCAATGTCCAAATCTCGATTTCCTTATC
>NC_021162.2:11507633-11519945 GCF_000331145.2 Cicer arietinum
AATGCTGATTTTTTATTTTGTCGCAGGATAATCGATGTCTCAATCGATTTTTCACAGGGATCATATTTCATTTTGATCCATAATACCAAGTTTCATTCTAATATAGAAGAAACTTTCCTTGGGTAAGGCTTTGGTAAATATATCCGCTAATTGATCAGATGTATTAACATAATCAAGCATGATATTACCATTTTGGTATTGATCTCTAATGAAATGATGTCTAATCTCTATATGCTTTGTTCTAGAGTGCATAACAGGATTCTTTGCAATATTTATGGCACTAGTGTTGTCACACATGATTGACACTGTTCCAACATCAACACCAAAGTCAGAAAGGTGTTGTTTCATCCATAAAATCAGCTTCCAACAGCTACATATTCAGCCTCAGCTGTTGAAATTGCAACACTATTTTGTTTCTTGCTATGCCAAGATACTAGTGAATTCCGTAATAGATGGCAAGTACCAGATGTACTTTTTCTATCTAATTTGCAACCAGCAAAATCAAAATCAGAATAGCCAATAAGAGTGCAAGTTGATCCCTTAGGATACCATAAGCCTAGATTTTTGGTTCCTATTAGATATCTAAAAATTCTTTTGACTGCACTTAAATGGGCTTCCTTAGGATTGGCTTGGTATCTTGCACACATGCAGGCACTAAACATAATGTCAGGTCTACTAGCTGTAAGATATAGTAAAGATCCTATCATGCCTCTAAACATGGTCATATCTACAGATTTTCCCTTTTCATCTCTATCTTAATGACAAGCTTGACTCATGGGTGTATCAATGGACTTAAATTTATCAAAGCCAAACTTCTTTAAAAGATCATTACAGTATTTTGTTTGACTTAGGAAAATACCATTCTTGCTTTGATTGATTTGAAATCCCAAGAAGTAAGTTAATTCTCCCATCATGGACATTTCAAATCTTCCTTTCATTGTATTTTCAAATTCTTTGCAAAGTTTACTGTTTGTGGATCCAAATATTATGTCATCAACATAAATTTGGACAAGCAGAATGTATTTTCCCTTTTTCTTTATAAAGAGTGTTTTATCAACATTTCCTCTTAAATTTTTTTGCTGTATGAGGAAATTGCTGAGCTTTTCATACCAAGCTCTTGGAGCTTGTATCAATCCATAGAGGGCTTTTGTTAGTTTAAAGACATGGTTTTGAAAAACAGGATCCTCAAATCCTAGAGGTTGACTAACAAAAACTTCCTCTTGGATGTCTCCATTTAGAAAAGCACTATTTACATCCATTTGATATAGTTTAAAGTCCATTATGCAAGCAGAATCCTAATGGCTTCTAATCTGGCTACAGGGGCATAGGTTTCATCATAGTCAATGCCCTCCTCCTGGTTGTAGCCTTTAGCAACTAGTCTAGCCTTATTCCTAGTTATTACCCCATTTTCATCCATTTTGTTCATAAATACCCATCTAGTTCCAATGACATGTTTGTCTTCTGGTTTAGGAACTAGGATCCACACTTTTTTTCTCTCAAATTGAGAAACAAAGGCTGTAAAATTGCAGAATTGTCTAAGGGATTTTCTAGTAGCAACCCCTTTAGAAATTTCTCCTATGATGTTGTCAATAGGATGGTTTTTGTTGAATCTCCATTCCTTAGGTAAGTCATCTTCCCTAATAGGTTCTATGTACTCAATGTCAGTTGGAGGCACTGTTTCATTTGGTTCTTTTGGATCTGATTCTACACATTCATCAAGAGAATCATTAACTATAAGAGGGGTACTGTTTAAGTTTTTGATAAACATTTCATCAAATTTTACATGAACAGATTCCTCTATAGTTTTGGTTCTCTTATTGTAGATCCTATAGGCCTTACTAGATTGTGAATATCCTAGAAATATTCCCTCATCTGCCTTAGAGTCAAATTTCCCTAGATGCTCTTTTCCATTATTCAATACAAAACACTTGCATCCAAACACTCTAAAATAGGCAATATTTGGTTTTCTACCTTTGTATAGTTCATAGGGTGTTTTTCTAAGGATAGGCCTAATGAGAACTCTATTCATCACATGAGCAGCTGTATTTATTGCATCAGCCCAAAAGTATTTAGGAAGCTTAGAGTCATTTATCATTGTTCTAGCAAGTTCTTCTAGAGCTCTATTCTAATAAGTCCATGTATATCTAGAGTAATCATCAACTAACACATAACCATACAGATTTCCTCCAAAGCTTTTTACTTGAGATGGACCAAACAGATCCATATGGATTAATTGAAGAACTCTATCAGTTTGTATTAAGTCTATTGATGGGAAGGAGGACTTAACTAACTTACTTTTCTCACAAGAGTCACATAATTTTTCTTTTGAAAAATTTCTGTTTGGAAGACCTAGCACTAGTTGTTTACTAACAAGTCTATTAAGATGATTAATATGTATGTGAGCTATTCTTTTATGCCACAACCAGTCTTCATCAGACTTAGATAATAAACGACATATATCATTTACAGGTAAGGCATCAAAATCAATATGTATATATTGTTTATTCTTTCACCTACCAATTTCATGCTTTTATCTTCCTTATGCTCAAGTGTACAAGACTGAGATGTAAAGTATACCTGGAATCCTTTATCACACAGCTGACTAATACTAAGTAAGTTGTATTTCAAACCTTTGACATAGAGGACGTCTTTGATAACAGTGGTTGATTCACTTGCTATGTCTCCAACACCAAGTATTTTACCTTTATTGTTGTCACCATATTTTACATATCCACCATTTTTGAATTGAGAGACAAGAATTTTGATTTGTCTCCTGTCATGTGCTTGGAACATCCACTATCTAGGTACCATGAATGTGTTTTGGATGTCAAGCACATCTGCAATACAGAATTAAACTTTGGTTTTAGGTACCCAATTTAAATTGGGTCATTGAGGGTTAGTTTCAATCATAGGTTTCTTTATTTTCCAAATTTTTTTCCATCCCTTATTAGCAAGTTTTTTCAGTTTACAATTAAATGACATATGTCCTTTTTTGCAACAGAAATTACATGAAAAACCAGAGGATGAATTATGAGTTGGTTTAATGAAGATATCATGCATTTTCTTTGATTTAACAAATTTATGGTTCTCTTTAGCATTCCTGTTTTGTCTATAACCAATTCCAGATTTTTCATAATGATTCATTTGATTCCCAAGAAGAACATTTAGGTTGTTTTTACTACTAGCAAATTTAGCTAAATCAGATTTTAGTGACACAACTTTTCTTTCAAGTTCAGTACAGCTAGTTTGTTTGTCAAATGATTCTTTTTCAAATGTTCATTCATATCTTCAACTACCTTATGATCTTTTTTTTAATTTCTTCACACATCATGCATTGTTTTTCTAGCATTTTCTTAGTGTAAATCAATTGTTTAACTACCTTAACATGTTCAGCATGCAATTCATTAAAAGCATCATGCAATTCATCATAAGATGGATTAGAGGTAGTACTTACTTCACTATTAGAATCTGAATCTGTGTTGGCCATGAGACAAAATTTAGCTTCTTCATCTTCTTCATCTTCAGATGATTCTTCATCATTATCATTCCAAGCTATGTAGGCTCTTCTGGTTTTAGCAGGTGGTTGATCTTTGCCTTTAGCTTTTACCAACTTGTTTCTATTTTGCAGTTGAAAGCCTTCAGATTTTATGTGGCCTGTTTTCCCACATTCATAGCAAGTTATCACTTTGCCATCATTTGTATCACTCTTGCTGAAGCTTTTTGTCTTTGAATTTGGTGGTTTTCTTGATTGGTTTCCTTACTTTTTCAGAAATTTCTTGAATTTTCTGACCAACATACCTATCTCAGGCTCTTCATCAGATTCACTTTCTGAATCATCAGTATCTGGTTCAGATTTCACCTTGTGAGTTTGAGCCTTCAATGAAAGTCCTTTTCTTTTCCTATTAGATTGTTCTGCCTCATCTAATTTGTGCAGTTCCATCTCATGCTCCCTGAGCTTCCCAAATAGTGTGGCAATAGTCATGTTTGCAAGGTCCTTTGATTCAGCAATGGTAGTGATCTTGGGTTGCCATTCTCTTGTCAAGCACCTCATTACTTTTCCTATTTGTTGCGCATTGTCCATAGTTTTTCCTAGAGCATGTAGATTGTTGATGATATGAGTGAATCTTGTCTGCAAGTCATTGATTGACTCATCCTTCTTCATGTTGAAAAGTTCATACTCATGCATTAGAGTATTTGTTCTGGCCGTTTTGACATCAGTTGTGCCTTCATGAGTTTCCTGAAGTGTATCCCACATTTCCTTTGCAGTTTTGCAGTTTGACACCCTGAAAAATTCATCAGCACTCAAAGCAGAGGTTATTATATTCTTGGCCTTTGCATTATAGCCGACTTTCTTTTTGTCATCATCAAACCAATCAGCTCTTGGTTTGATGATGATGGATGATCCCTCAGTGCCTGCAAGTTTAGGCACATAGGGACCATTTTCCACTACCTCTAAGATGTCATGCCCACATGCCTCTAGAAAGATATGCATCCTCTCTTTCCAGTACATGTATGTTGACCCATTAAAGGCAAGGGGTCTAGTTAAAGATGCCCCTTCACCCAGAAATTCAATAGAAGTCATTTTCTTTTTGAGAACTAGTCTAAAAGATCAGGCTCTTGATGCCAATTGTTGGTTATATGGCTTCTATCCTTAGGAAATTTTATACAATATTATCAACAAGATTATCTATTTCTTTCCTAAGTGATGAATTAATATCAAAACCAACTTGTTTAATATTAATTCCTATTTTAACAGTAAAAGATTCAAACAGTTATTCAAAGCGGAAGTTCACAATCACATGCTAGATCAATATAGAAAGTAAAGAGAGAGAGGAAATATTGCACCAGGAGATTTTTATACTGGTTCGGCTATCACTTTGATAACTTACATCTAGTCCAGATTTCACCCTTTCACTAGAATGATTTGAGGAATATTTTTATAGACTTTCCAGCGTCACAGCCTATCCATCCAACTCACAACCACTTCTATCACAATACCAACCTATCCCTAAGAGTTACTCGTCAAACTCTAGCGAGATCAAGCTGAGGTTTCTTTTAGATGAACACAAGCATCCTAAATGATAGCCACCAGTGTACCACTACTGGATTTCCAAAACTTCAATTACAGAAATTGTTCTTTCACAAAGAATTAAAGAATACTAAGAAAATTGACTCAATCACAATGTAAGATCTCACACAAAAGTATTAGCCAATGCGTATTTGTGTGTTGTAAAAATTTTTCTCTCAAGGTGTTTTTTCAGTCTTCTGTGTTTATGAAAAAGTGTTATGATTGTTATTTAAAAAATTGTGATTTATTCAATTTATATATTTTCAGAAAAACATCATATAAATCGATTTCCTAATCGATTTTATTAAAGTTTGATACCAGCTTAATCGATTACCTAATCGATTATCGCATGTCTTGTTTTTCTTGAATCTTGAAAATATAAGAACTAATCGATTTCCTAATCGATTCTTTTAATGCAATTATCAGAGACTGATACTCAGTTTGTATCAGAATCGATTGACTAATCATTTATACTTGTTTTGTTCAAACAATGAGATCAAAACAATCGATTACTCATTCGATTCATTTATTAACATAATCGATTTGGCAATGGGCTAAATGCTCCCTGTAACTTAGACATTTTACTCCAATCGATTCGTCAATCAACTTGGCTGGTCACAGTGACTAAGGTGTTTTACTCTAATCGATTTGCCAATCAATTTGGCTGGTCACATTGACTAAGATGTCTTACTCCAATCGATTTGGCTGGTTACAGTAGCTTAGCTATTTAGTTAAAATCAATATGCCAATCGATTACACAATATGTTTCTGATAAATGATTAACCAGTTAATTCTTTCAATCGATTACCTAATCGATTGATGCAAAACTTGCAACTCAAGAAACATCTATCAATCGATTATCTAATCGATTAGTGCAAAGCTTGCAACTTAAGAAACTTATTTCAATTGATTGTCCAATCGATTTCGTTGATCACAGAACACATGTCTGATGAAAAAGTATGTTCATAATCGATTTGCCAATCGATTGACTTAGTATGAGCTTGGTTCTGTGAATCACAAAATCGATTACTCAATTGATGTGCAAATCGATTGTCCAATTGATTTGTATAAACACAGAACACAGATTTTGATAAAACCTTTAAGTAATCCATTTCCCAATCGATTAACTTAGTGAAACCTTCATTCTGTGAGTCAGACAATCGATTTCTCAATTGATGTATCAATTGATTTATTACTTGATTGATTAAAACTTATTTTATGATTTCATTGGCAAATACTATATGAGAACTCATTATGATTAAGTCTACCTAAGTGACCCTATTAACACTATACACTCTTTTACATAAGTCTTCAAGCCTTGTAGGACATCATCCATCTTTGCTTGATTACTTGAGTTCCAAGTTTTGTCCAAGTGTGTAGTGTTTGTTTGTTTGCCTGAAATCTTTCTCAATTCAAATCATTAGATCAATCAAATAATGCATATACATTGTATGTTTGGAAATTATATCAAAATCATGATCAAAGAGGCATATGTCTTACAATCTCCCCCTTATCATAGCAGCAGCGATTTCCAAATCGATTATTTTGAAGATATTGACCATACAGGGATTTCAATCGACTTCCAAATCGACTCATTTGGCTCAGAGTTTTCATAATTTGACACAATCGATTACCTAATCGATGCTCGGGTTGGATTTTGGAAAATTTCTCACATCTGTGGATGTCTTGAGACAAATAATCGATTCTTTAAAAAGATTTTCCAAATCGTCCATCGATTTATCAATCGATTGTATTGATGTATACTCCTGCATTTTTGATATCTGAGATTACTAAATCGATTATGAAATCGATTATCGTTTTTGTGACTTAGACAATTAAGACACTTATGTAGCATAAATCGATTATGCAATCGAATTTATAATGCTGATTTTCTATTCTGTCACAGGATAATCGATGCCTCAATCAATTTTGCACAGGGATCATATTTCATTTTGATCCATAATACCAAGTTTCATTCTAATATAAAAGAAACTTTCCTTGGGTAAGGCTTTGGTAAATATATCCGCTAATTGATCAGATGTATTAACCTAATCAAGCATGATATCACCATTTTGGTATTGATCTCTAATGAAATGATGTATAATATCTCTATATGCTTTGTTCTAGAGTGCATAACAGGATTCTTTGCAATATTTTGTTGATTATTATGACCTCGAAATAATCAGAATATATCAGTCTTTAATCAAATTAAAGCAATATCACATACACAGCGGAATTATAATGCGGCATACAAGTTTAGCAATTAAAAGTAAAAAGATAAGGGATAGAATGCACCAAGATTTATCCTGGTTCAGTTGTCAACGAGACAACCTACATCCAGTCCTGACAATCCAACTGGATTTCAGCTTTTTCTCCAATAGAAAGAATTGTGAATTGTTTACAGATTGTCCAGTTTCCTCGAAACCTATCTATCTATCACAATCTCTTTCCTATTGCTCACCCCTTGATCCTTGTAGTCACTCAGCAGACTCACACAAAATCAAAGTACGGCTCCTTCTTGATGAGGCCTCTCACCCAAGAAGATCGCCACCAGTTTCTAGCTGGATTTCTAGCAGTCGTTTTCTTTACAAAGTATTTATTTCAAACAGAATAACAGAAGTCTTCAATCTTGAATCAATGTGTCTTCTCACGAATCTGGTTATTCAATGATGGATTATGAGAACATTGTCTTTTCTCTCAAGAATACTTTTTTAGCTCTCTCAATGATTATGGTTAATCTTTTTGGCTTTGATCTGAAAAAGCAATATTAGAATGTTAACAATGTGTTGTATTGTGTTAATGAGAGTTTATGAGTGTTAATGAGAGAATGATTGAAAACAGTTTATATAGTTTCTGAAAAACAACTAATAAATCGATTTGCCAATCGATTCATTAAAGTTATAAAACAGGTCTAATCGATTTGCCAATCGATTATCGCGGGTCTTATTTTTCTTGAATCTTGAAACTACATAAGCCAATCGATTTGCCAATCGATTCTTTAAACAAACTCTTTTCAGACTTATATGCATCGATTTCATAATCGATTGCAGGTGTTTTGTTCAAAGTAAAAATCACACCAATCGATTACTTAATCGATTTATTAAGTCTCATAATCGATTTACAAATACTCAGAATCGATTTGGCCACAAGCTCAAAGTTCACTGTGATTTCAAAAAGGTTCTTTCAATCAATTTGCCAAGCGATTGTGGTCAAGACAGTGACTTAGCTATTTTGATGTTAATCGAAGTGCCAATCGATTTGTTTGTATTTGCCTGAAAAGTTCTTACCTGATATTTAGTTCAATCGATTTCCCAATCGATTGCAACCAAACTTAACATGATTGAAATTATCACAATAGATTGTCCAATCGATTGTGTTTGTCACATGTCAAGTTATTTTTCAACTATTATGTAAGCAATCGATTACCCTAGAAATTGGGTTCTCACTGTGACTTGATCAATCGATTTCCCAGTCGATTGGTTTCAATCAGTTTTACTTTGTGATGTGTACAATCGATTTGCCAATCGATTAGCCTGTAAAACAGGGTGCCACTGACTTGTGCAATTTTCATTTCTAATTGTGCCAGTCGATTGCCTAATCGATTATACAATCACAAACAGTTATGTTTCCTTACACCCTTGTTATGAAATCGATTTCCCAATCGATTTACTCAGTCAATGATCAACTTTTGTTGATTTCTTGTGTTCCAAGCAATTTGTTTCAAGTGTGTAGGATTGGATTGTTGTTCCTGAAATCTTGCTCAATTAAAATGTTAGATTTATCATATGATGTATGAACATTGTATGTTTGTTAATTATGTCAAAATTAGGATTCAAAGGACTAAAGTCCAACATATTTATGGCACTAGTGTTGTCACACATGATTGGCACAGTTCCAAGATGAACACCAAAGTCAGAAAGGTGTTGTTTCATCCATAAAATCAGCTTCCAACAGCTACATATTCAGCCTCAGCTGTTGAAACTGCAACACTATTTTGTTTTTTGCTATGCCAAGATACAAGTGAATTCCGTAATAGATGGCAAGTACCAGATGTACTTTTTCTATCTAATTTGCAACCAGCAAAATCAAAATTAAAATAACCAACAAGAGTGCAAGTTGATCCCTTAGGATACCATAAGCCTAGATTTTTGGTTCCTATTAGATATCTAAAAATTCTTTTGATAGCACTTAAACACTAGCCATCGTTTAGTCCAAAAATACGAATTTTCGGTCCATTTTTGTCGGGTGATACGAAATTTCATGAAAAGACGAATTTTCGGTCCATTTTTGTCGGGTGATACGAAAATATAGATTACAAACACTTGCACTTGTTTGGTCCGAAAATATAGATTTTGGCCATTTTTTGTCGATGGGTAAGAAAATCGCCTGAAAAGTCTAGATGAAATCGAGGACCAAGAGACCCTTATAGCATTCTTCTCCTAAATTTATAATTGTGTTCCGAAATCCGTGTCGGATTTCAAACATTAGCCATTGTTTAAAATTGTGTTTCGGGTTCCGTGTCAGATTTCAAAAACTAGCCATCGTCTTGTACAAAAATACGGGTTTCGGTCCATTCTAGTCGGGTAGTACGAATATCGCCCGAAAGGTCCAGATGAAAACGAGGACAGACAAACCCTTATATCATTCTTCTTCTAAATTTATAACAGTGTTTCGGGTTCCGCGTCAGATTTCAAACACTAAAAACCGTCTTGATTTAAAATACGGATTTCTGTCCATTTTTGTCGGGTGGTATAAAAATCGCCCGAAAAGCCCGGATGAAATCAAGGACCGGGAGACTCTTATAGGATTCTTCTCCTAAATTTATAACTGAGTTTCTGGTTCCGCGTCACATTTCAAACACTAACAATCGTCTTGATCGAAAATACAGAGTTCGATCCATTTCTTGTATGGTGGTAAGAAAATCACCCGAAAGTCCAGATGCAACCGAGGACCAGGAGACCTCGATAGCATTCTTCTCCAAATTTATGACTATTTTTAGGTTCTGCGCCAGATTTCAAACACTTGCCATCGTCTGGTCTGAAAATATAGATTTCGGTCCTTTTTTGTCGAGGGGTAAGAAAGTCGCTTGAAAAGTCCAGATGAAATCGAGAACCGAGAGACCCTTATAGCATTTTTTTCCTAAATTGATAACTGTGTACCGAGGTTTGTGTTGGATTTCAAAAACTAGCCATTTTTTTGTTCAATAATACGAATTTTTGTCCATTTCAGTCAGGTGGTACGAAAATCATCTGAAAATGCCAGATAAAATCGACGTCCGGGAGACCCTTATAGCATTCTTCTCCTAAATATATAACAATGTTTTGGATTCCGTGTCAGATTTCAAACACTAGCCATCGTCTGGTCCAAAAATATAGATTTTGATCCATTTTTGTCGAGTTACGAAAATAGCCCTAAAAGTCCAGATGAAATCGACGACCGAGAGACCGTTATAGCATTCTTCTCCAAAATTTATAACTGAGTTTCAGGTTCCGCGTCAAATTTACATACACTAGCCCTCGTCTATTCTGGAAATACTGATTTCGGTCCAATTTTGTCGGGTGTTATGAATATCCCTCGAAAAGTCTAGATTATATCGAGGACTGGGAAACCCTTATAGCATTCTTATCCAAAATTTATAACTATGTTTCGGGTTCCGCAACAGATTTAAAACACTAGCTTTCGTTTGGTTCGAAAATACAGATTTTGGTTCATTTTTATCGAGGGGTACCAAAGTTGCCCGAAAAGTCCAGATGAAAACAAGGAGAAGAAGATTCTTATAGCATTCTTCTCCTAAATTTATAATTGAGTTTCGGGTTCTACGTCAGATTTTCAAACACTAGCCATTATCTAGTCCGAAAATACAAATTTCGGTCCATAGTTGTCGGGTGGTACGAAAATCGCCTAAAAAGTCCAAAGGAAATCGAGGACCGGGAGACCCTTAAAGCATTCTTCACCAAAATTAATAAATGTGTTTCGGGTTCCACGTCAAATTTCAAACACTAGCCCTCGTATGGTCCGTAAATATAGATTTCGGTCCATTTTTGTTAGGTGGTACAAAAATCCCCCGAAAAGTCCAGATGAAATAGAGGACTGGGAGACCCTTACAACATTCTTCTCCTAAATTTATAACAGTGTCTCACATTCCGCATCAGATTTCAAGCACTAGCCATCGTCTAGTCCGAATAATATATTTCAGTCCATTTTTTTCGAGGGGGAAGAAAATCGTCCGAAAAGTCCAGATGAAATCGAGGACTTGGATACTCTGATAGGATTCTTCTTCTAAATTTAAAATTGTGTTTCGGGTTGCGAGTCAGATTTCGAAAACTAGCCATCGTCTTGTACAAAATACAGATTTCGGTCAATTCTAGTAGGGTAGTACGAGAATCGCCCGAAAAGTCCAGATGAAATCGAGGACTTGGATACTCTGATAGGATTCTTTTTCTAAATTTAAAATTGTGTTTCGGGTTGCGAGTCAGATTTCGAAAACTAGCCATCGTCTTGTACAAAATACAGATTTCGGTCAATTCTAGTAGGGTAGTACGAGAATCGCCCGAAAAGTCCAGATGAAATCGAGGACAGACAGACCCTTATAGCATTCTTCTTCTAAATTTATAACAGTGTTTCGGGTTTCGCGACAAATTACAAACACTAACAACCGTCTTGATTTAAAATACGGATTTCTGTCCATTTTTATCGGGTAGTACGAAAATCACCCGAAAAGCCCTGATTAAATCGAGGACCGGGAGACCCGTATAGCATTCTTCTCCTAAATTTCTAACTGAGTTTCAGGTTCAGCGTCAGATTTCAAACAGTAGCAATCATCTTGTTCGAAAATACAGAGTTCGGTCCATTTCTTGTATGGTGGTAAGAAAATCACCCGAAAGTCCAGATGCAACCGAGGACCAAGAGACCTTGATAACATTCTTCTCCAAAATTTATGACTATTTTTAGGTTCTGCGCCATATTTCAAACACTTGCCATCGTCTGGTCTGAATATATAGATTTCGGTCCTTTTTTGTCGAGGGGTAAGAATGTCGCTTGAAAAGTCCAGATGAAATCGAGAACCGAGAGACCCTTATAGCATTTTTTTCCTAAATTGATAACTGTGTACCGAGGTTTGTGTTGGATTTCAAAAACTAGCCATTTTTTTGTTCAATAATACGAATTTCTGTCCATTTCAGTCAGGTGGTACGAAAATCATCTGAAAATACCAGATAAAATCGACGTCCGGGAGACCCTTATAG
>NC_021162.2:11523662-11552551 GCF_000331145.2 Cicer arietinum
AATATAGATTTCGGTCCATTTTTGTTAGGTGGTACGAAAATCCCCCGAAAAGTCCAGATGAAATAGAGGACTGGGAGACCCTTACAACATTCTTCTCCTAAATTTATAACAGTGTTTCACATTCCGCATCAGATTTCAAGCACTAGCCATCGTCTAGTCCGAATAATATATTTCAGTCCATTTTTTTCGAGGGGGAAGAAAATCGTCCGAAAAGTCCAGATGAAATCGAGGACTTGGATACTCTGATAGGATTCTTCTTCTAAATTTAAAATTGTGTTTCGGGTTCCGTGTCAGATTTCGAAAACTAGCTATCGTCTTGTACAAAATACAAATTTCGGTCCATTCTAGTAGGGTAGTACGAAAATCGCCCGAAAAGTCCAGATGAAAACAAGGAGAAGAAGATTCTTATAGCATTCTTCTCCTAAATATATAACAATGTTTTGGATTCCGTGTCAAATTTCAAACACTAGCCCTCGTATGGTCCGTAAATATAGATTTCGGTCCATTTTTGTTAGGTGGTACGAAAATCCCCCGAAAAGTCCAGATGAAAACAAGGAGAAGAAGATTCTTATAGCATTCTTCTCCTAAATATATAACAATGTTTTGGATTCCGTGTCAAATTTCAAACACTAGCCCTCGTATGGTCCGTAAATATAGATTTCGGTCCATTTTTGTTAGGTGGTACGAAAATCCCCCGAAAAGTCCAGATGAAAACAAGGAGAAGAAGATTCTTATAGCATTCTTCTCCTAAATATATAACAATGTTTTGGATTCCGTGTCAAATTTCAAACACTAGCCCTCGTATGGTCCGTAAATATAGATTTCGGTCCATTTTTGTTAGGTGGTACGAAAATCCCCCGAAAAGTCCAGATGAAAACAAGGAGAAGAAGATTCTTATAGCATTCTTCTCCTAAATATATAACAATGTTTTGGATTCCGTGTCAAATTTCAAACACTAGCCCTCGTATGGTCCGTAAATATAGATTTCGGTCCATTTTTGTTAGGTGGTACGAAAATCCCCCGAAAAGTCCAGATGAAAACAAGGAGAAGAAGATTCTTATAGCATTCTTCTCCTAAATATATAACAATGTTTTGGATTCCGTGTCAAATTTCAAACACTAGCCCTCGTATGGTCCGTAAATATAGATTTCGGTCCATTTTTGTTAGGTGGTACGAAAATCCCCCGAAAAGTCCAGATGAAAACAAGGAGAAGAAGATTCTTATAGCATTCTTCTCCTAAATATATAACAATGTTTTGGATTCCGTGTCAAATTTCAAACACTAGCCCTCGTATGGTCCGTAAATATAGATTTCGGTCCATTTTTGTTAGGTGGTACGAAAATCCCCCGAAAAGTCCAGATGAAAACAAGGAGAAGAAGATTCTTATAGCATTCTTCTCCTAAATATATAACAATGTTTTGGATTCCGTGTCAAATTTCAAACACTAGCCCTCGTATGGTCCGTAAATATAGATTTCGGTCCATTTTTGTTAGGTGGTACGAAAATCCCCCGAAAAGTCCAGATGAAAACAAGGAGAAGAAGATTCTTATAGCATTCTTCTCCTAAATATATAACAATGTTTTGGATTCCGTGTCAAATTTCAAACACTAGCCCTCGTATGGTCCGTAAATATAGATTTCGGTCCATTTTTGTTAGGTGGTACGAAAATCCCCCGAAAAGTCCAGATGAAAACAAGGAGAAGAAGATTCTTATAGCATTCTTCTCCTAAATATATAACAATGTTTTGGATTCCGTGTCAAATTTCAAACACTAGCCCTCGTATGGTCCGTAAATATAGATTTCGGTCCATTTTTGTTAGGTGGTACGAAAATCCCCCGAAAAGTCCAGATGAAAACAAGGAGAAGAAGATTCTTATAGCATTCTTCTCCTAAATATATAACAATGTTTTGGATTCCGTGTCAAATTTCAAACACTAGCCCTCGTATGGTCCGTAAATATAGATTTCGGTCCATTTTTGTTAGGTGGTACGAAAATCCCCCGAAAAGTCCAGATGAAAACAAGGAGAAGAAGATTCTTATAGCATTCTTCTCCTAAATATATAACAATGTTTTGGATTCCGTGTCAAATTTCAAACACTAGCCCTCGTATGGTCCGTAAATATAGATTTCGGTCCATTTTTGTTAGGTGGTACGAAAATCCCCCGAAAAGTCCAGATGAAAACAAGGAGAAGAAGATTCTTATAGCATTCTTCTCCTAAATATATAACAATGTTTTGGATTCCGTGTCAAATTTCAAACACTAGCCCTCGTATGGTCCGTAAATATAGATTTCGGTCCATTTTTGTTAGGTGGTACGAAAATCCCCCGAAAAGTCCAGATGAAAACAAGGAGAAGAAGATTCTTATAGCATTCTTCTCCTAAATATATAACAATGTTTTGGATTCCGTGTCAAATTTCAAACACTAGCCCTCGTATGGTCCGTAAATATAGATTTCGGTCCATTTTTGTTAGGTGGTACGAAAATCCCCCGAAAAGTCCAGATGAAAACAAGGAGAAGAAGATTCTTATAGCATTCTTCTCCTAAATATATAACAATGTTTTGGATTCCGTGTCAAATTTCAAACACTAGCCCTCGTATGGTCCGTAAATATAGATTTCGGTCCATTTTTGTTAGGTGGTACGAAAATCCCCCGAAAAGTCCAGATGAAAACAAGGAGAAGAAGATTCTTATAGCATTCTTCTCCTAAATATATAACAATGTTTTGGATTCCGTGTCAAATTTCAAACACTAGCCCTCGTATGGTCCGTAAATATAGATTTCGGTCCATTTTTGTTAGGTGGTACGAAAATCCCCCGAAAAGTCCAGATGAAAACAAGGAGAAGAAGATTCTTATAGCATTCTTCTCCTAAATATATAACAATGTTTTGGATTCCGTGTCAAATTTCAAACACTAGCCCTCGTATGGTCCGTAAATATAGATTTCGGTCCATTTTTGTTAGGTGGTACGAAAATCCCCCGAAAAGTCCAGATGAAAACAAGGAGAAGAAGATTCTTATAGCATTCTTCTCCTAAATATATAACAATGTTTTGGATTCCGTGTCAAATTTCAAACACTAGCCCTCGTATGGTCCGTAAATATAGATTTCGGTCCATTTTTGTTAGGTGGTACGAAAATCCCCCGAAAAGTCCAGATGAAAACAAGGAGAAGAAGATTCTTATAGCATTCTTCTCCTAAATATATAACAATGTTTTGGATTCCGTGTCAAATTTCAAACACTAGCCCTCGTATGGTCCGTAAATATAGATTTCGGTCCATTTTTGTTAGGTGGTACGAAAATCCCCCGAAAAGTCCAGATGAAAACAAGGAGAAGAAGATTCTTATAGCATTCTTCTCCTAAATATATAACAATGTTTTGGATTCCGTGTCAAATTTCAAACACTAGCCCTCGTATGGTCCGTAAATATAGATTTCGGTCCATTTTTGTTAGGTGGTACGAAAATCCCCCGAAAAGTCCAGATGAAAACAAGGAGAAGAAGATTCTTATAGCATTCTTCTCCTAAATATATAACAATGTTTTGGATTCCGTGTCAAATTTCAAACACTAGCCCTCGTATGGTCCGTAAATATAGATTTCGGTCCATTTTTGTTAGGTGGTACGAAAATCCCCCGAAAAGTCCAGATGAAAACAAGGAGAAGAAGATTCTTATAGCATTCTTCTCCTAAATATATAACAATGTTTTGGATTCCGTGTCAAATTTCAAACACTAGCCCTCGTATGGTCCGTAAATATAGATTTCGGTCCATTTTTGTTAGGTGGTACGAAAATCCCCCGAAAAGTCCAGATGAAAACAAGGAGAAGAAGATTCTTATAGCATTCTTCTCCTAAATATATAACAATGTTTTGGATTCCGTGTCAAATTTCAAACACTAGCCCTCGTATGGTCCGTAAATATAGATTTCGGTCCATTTTTGTTAGGTGGTACGAAAATCCCCCGAAAAGTCCAGATGAAAACAAGGAGAAGAAGATTCTTATAGCATTCTTCTCCTAAATATATAACAATGTTTTGGATTCCGTGTCAAATTTCAAACACTAGCCCTCGTATGGTCCGTAAATATAGATTTCGGTCCATTTTTGTTAGGTGGTACGAAAATCCCCCGAAAAGTCCAGATGAAAACAAGGAGAAGAAGATTCTTATAGCATTCTTCTCCTAAATATATAACAATGTTTTGGATTCCGTGTCAAATTTCAAACACTAGCCCTCGTATGGTCCGTAAATATAGATTTCGGTCCATTTTTGTTAGGTGGTACGAAAATCCCCCGAAAAGTCCAGATGAAAACAAGGAGAAGAAGATTCTTATAGCATTCTTCTCCTAAATATATAACAATGTTTTGGATTCCGTGTCAAATTTCAAACACTAGCCCTCGTATGGTCCGTAAATATAGATTTCGGTCCATTTTTGTTAGGTGGTACGAAAATCCCCCGAAAAGTCCAGATGAAAACAAGGAGAAGAAGATTCTTATAGCATTCTTCTCCTAAATATATAACAATGTTTTGGATTCCGTGTCAAATTTCAAACACTAGCCCTCGTATGGTCCGTAAATATAGATTTCGGTCCATTTTTGTTAGGTGGTACGAAAATCCCCCGAAAAGTCCAGATGAAAACAAGGAGAAGAAGATTCTTATAGCATTCTTCTCCTAAATATATAACAATGTTTTGGATTCCGTGTCAAATTTCAAACACTAGCCATCGTCTGGTCCAAAAATATAGATTTTGATCAATTTTTGTCGAGTTACGAAAATAGCCCTAAAAGTCCAAATGAAGTCGACGACCGAGAGACCGTTATAACATTCTTCTCCAAAATTTATAACTGAGTTTCAGGTTCCGTGTCAAATTTACAAACACTAGCCCTCGTCTATTCTGGAAATACTGATTTCGGTCCATTTTTGTCGGGTGTTATGAATATCCCTCGAAAAGTCTAGATGATATCGAGGACTGGGAAACCCTTATAGCATTCTTATCCAAAATTTATAACTATGTTTCGGGTTCCGCAACAGATTTAAAACACTAGCTAACGTTTGGTTCGAAAATACAGATTTTGGTTCATTTTTATCGAGGGGTACCAAAGTTGCCCGAAAAGTCCAGATGAAAACAAGTCTTCTCCTAAATTTATACCAGTGTCTCACATTCCGCATCAGATTTCAAGCACTAGCCATCGTCTAGTCCGAATAATATATTTCAGTCCATTTTTTTCGAGGGGGAAGAAAATCGTCCGAAAAGTCCAGATGAAATCGAGGACTTGGATACTCTGATAGGATTCTTCTTCTAAATTTAAAATTGTGTTTCGGGTTGCGAGTCAGATTTCGAAAACTAGCCATCGTCTTGTACAAAATACAGATTTCGGTCCATTCTAGTAGGGTAGTACGAAAATCGCCCGAAAAGTCCAGATGAAATCGAGGACAGACAGACCCTTATAGCATTCTTCTTCTAAATTTATAACAGTGTTTCGGGTTTCGGGTCAGATTTCAAACACTAACAATCGTCTTGATTGAAAATACGGATTTCGGTCCATTTTTGTCGGGTGGTATGAAAATCGCCCGAAAAGCCCTGATGAAATCGAGGACTGGGAGACGCTTATAGCATTTTTCTCCTAAATTTATAACTGAGTTTCAGATTCCGCATCAGATTTCAAACACTAGCAATCATCTTGTTCGAAAATACAGAGTTCGGTCCATTTCTGGTATGGTGGTAAGAAAATCACCCGAAAGTCCAGATGCAACCGAGGACCAAGAGACCTTGATAACATTCTTCTCCAAAATTTATGACTATTTTTAGGTTCTGCGCCATATTTCAAACACTTGCCATCATCTGGTCTGAAAATATAGATTTTGGTCCTTTTTTGTCGAGGGGTAAGAAAGTCGCTTGAAAAGTCCAGATGAAATCGAGAACCGAGAGACCCTTATAGCATTTTTTTCCTAAATTGATAACTGTGTACCGAGGTTTGTGTTGGATTTCAAAAACTAGCCATTTTTTTGTTCAATAATACGAATTTCTGTCCATTTTAGTCAGGTGGTACGAAAATCATCTGAAAATACCAGATAAAATCGACGTCCGGGAGACCATTATAGCATTCTTCTCCTAAATATATAACAATGTTTTGGATTCCGTGTCAGATTTCAAACACTAGCCATCGTCTGGTCCAAAAATATAGATTTTGATCCATTTTTGTCGAGTTACGAAAATAGCCCTAAAAGTCCAGATGAAATCGACGACCGAGAGATCGTTATAACATTCTTCTCCAAAATTTATAACTGAGTTTCAGGTTCCGCGTCAAATTTACAAACACTAGCCCTCGTCTATACTGGAAATACTGATTTCGGTCCATTTTTGTAGGGTGTTATGAATATCCCTCGAAAAGTCCAGATGATAACGAGGACTGGGAAACCCTTATAGCATTCGTATCCAAAATTTATAACTATGTTTCGGGTTCCGCAACAGATTTAAAACACTAGCTTTCGTTTGGTTCGAAAATACAGATTTTGGTTCATTTTTCTCGAGGGGTACCAAAGTTGTCCGAAAAGTCCAGATGAAAACAAGGAGAAGAAGATTCTTATAGCATTCTTCTCCTAAATTTATAATTGAGTTTCGGGTTCTACGTCAGATTTTCAAACACTAGCCATTATCTAGTCCGAAAATACAAATTTCGGTCCATAGTTGTCGGGTGGTACGAAAATCGCCTAAAAAGTCCAAAGGAAATCGAGGACCGGGAGACCCTTAAAGCATTCTTCACCAAAATTAATAAATGTGTTTCGGGTTCCTCGTCAAATTTCATACACTAGCCCTCGTATGGTCCGAAAATATAGATTTCGGTCCATTTTTGTTAGGTGGTACGAAAATCCCCCGAAAAGTCCAGATGAAATAGAGGACAGGGAGACCCTTACAACATTCTTCTCCTAAATTTATAACAGTGTTTCACATTCCGCATCAGATTTCAAGCACTAGCCATCGTCTAGTCCGAATAATATATTTCAGTCCATTTTTTTCGAGGGGGAAGAAAATCGTCCGAAAAGTCCAGATGAAATCGAGGACTTGGATACTCTGATAGGATTCTTCTTCTAAATTTAAAATTGTGTTTCAGGTTCCGTGTCAGATTTCGAAAACTAGCCATCGTCTTGTACAAAATAAAGATTTCGGTCCATTCTAGTCGGGTAGTACGAAAATCGCCCGAAAAGTCCAGATGAAATCGAGGACAGACAGACCCTTATAGCATTCTTCTTCTAAATTTATAACAGTGTTTCGGGTTCCGCGTCAGATTTCAAACACTAACAACCGTCTTGATTTAAAATACGGATTTCAGTCCATTTTTGTCGGGTAGTACGAAAATCGCCCGAAAAGTCGTGATTAAATCGAGGACAGGGAGACCCTTATAGCATTCTTCTCCTAAATTCATAACTGAGTTTTGGGATCTGCGTCAGATTTCAAACACTAGCAATCATCTTGTTCGAAAATACAGAGTTCGGTCCATTTCTTGTATGGTGGTACGAAAATCACCTGAAAGTCCAGATGCAACCGAGGATCAGGAGACCTTGAAAGCATTCTTCTCCAAAATTTATGACGGGTTTATAGGTTCTGCGCCAGATTTCAAACACTTGCCATCGTCTAGTCTGAAAATATAGCTTTCGGTCCGTTTTTGTCGAGGGGTAAGAAAATTGCTTGAAAAGTCCAGCTGAAATCGAGGACTGAGAGATCCTTGTAGCATTTTTTTTCCTAAATTGATAACTGTGTACCGAGTTCCGTGTTGGATTTCAAACACTAGCCATTGTTTTGTTCAATAATACGAATTTCTGTCCATTTCAGTCAGGTGGTACGAAAATCATCCGAAAATACCAGATAAAATCGAGGACCGGGAGACACTTATAGCATTCTTCTCCTAAATATTTAACAATGTTTTGGATTCCGTGTCAGATTTCAAACACTAGCCATTGATGGTCCGAAAATATAGATTTTGATCCATTTTTGTCGAGTTACGAAAATAGCCTGAAAAGTCCAAATGAAATCGACGACCGAGAGACCGTTATAGCATTCTTCTCCAAAATATATAACTGAGTTTCCGGTTCCGCGTCAAATTGACAAACACTAGCCATCGTCTATTCTGGAAATACTGATTTCGGTCTATTTTTGTCGGGTGTTATGAATATCCCCCGAAAAGTCTAGATGAAATCGAGGATTGGGAATCCCTTATAGCAATCTTATCCAAAATTTATAACTATGTTTCCGGTTCTGCAACAGATTTAAAACACTAGCTATCGTTTGATTCGAAAATACATATTTTAATTCGTTTTTATCGAGGGGTACCAAAGTTGCCTGAAAAGTCCAGATGAAAACAAGGAGAAGAAGATTCTTGTAGCATTCTTCTCCTAAATTTCTAATTGAGTTTCGGGTTCTACGTCAGATTTTCAAACACTAGCCATTATCTGGTCCGAAAATACAAATTTCGGTCCATAGTTGTCGGGTGGTACGAAAATCGCCTAAAAAGTCCAAAGGAAATCGCGGACCGGGAGACCCTTAAAGCATTCTTCTCCAAAATTAATATATGTTTTTCGGGTACCAAGTCAAATTGCAAACACTAGCCCTCGCCTGGTCCGAAAATATAGATTTCTGTCCATTTTTGTTAGGTGGTACGAAAATCACTCGAAAAGTCTATATGAAATCGAGGACCGGGAGACCCTTTCAACATTCTTCTCATAAATTTATAACAATGGTTCGGATTCCGCATCAAATTTCTAGCACTAGTCATCGTCTAGTCCGAATAATATATTTCGGTCCATTTTTTTCGAGGGGAAAGAAAATCGTCCGAAAAGTCCAGATGAAATTGAGAATTTGGATACTCTGATAGGATTCTTCTTCTAAATTTAAAATTGTTTTTCGGGTTCCGTGTCAGATTTCAAAAACTAGCTATCGTCTTGTACAAAAATACGGGTTTCGGTCGATTTTGGTCGGGTAGTACGAAAATCGCCCGAAAAGGCCATATGAAATCGAGGACAGACAGACCCATATAGCATTCTTCTTCTAAATTTATAACAGTGTTTCGGGTTCCGCGTCAGATTTCAAACACTAACAACTGTCTTGATTTAACATACGGATTTCGGTCCATTTTTGTCGGGTGGTACGAAAATCGGCCCAAAAGCCCTGATGAAATCGAGGACCGGGAGACCCTTATAGCATTCTTCTCATAAATTTATAACTGAGTTTCGGGTTCCGCGTCACATTTCACACACTAGCAATCATCTTGTTCGAAAATACAGAGTTCGGTCCATTTCTTATATGGTGGTACAAAAATCACCCGAAAGTCCAGATGCAACCGAGGACCTGGAGACCTTGAAAGCATTCTTCTCCAAAATTTATGACTTTTTTTAGGTTCTGCGCCAGATTTCAAACACTTGCCATCGTCTAGTCTGAAAATATAGCTTTCGGTCCTTTTTTATCTAGGGGTAAGAAAATTGCTTGAAAAGTCCAGATGAAATCGAAGACCGAGAGATCCTTGTAGCATTTTTTTCCTAAATTGATAACTGTATACCGAGTTCCGTGTTGGATTTCAAACACTAGCCATTGTTTTGTTCAATAATACAAATTTCTATCCATTTCAGTCAGGTGGTACGAAAATCATCCGAAAATACCAGATAAAATCGAGGACCGGGAGACCCTTATAGAATTCTTCTCCTAAATAATTAACAATGTTTTAGATTCCGTGTCAGATTTCAAACACTAGCCATTGATGGTCCGAAAATATAGATTTTGATCCATTTTTGTCAAGTTACGAAAATAGCCTGAAAAGTCCAAATGAAATCGACGACCGAGAGACCGTTATAGCATTCTTCTCCAAAATTTATAACTGAGTTTTAGGTTCGGCGTCAAATTTACAAACATTATCCCTCGTCTATTTTGGAAATACTGATTTCAGTCCATTTTTGCCGGGTGTTATGAATATCCCCCGAAAAGTCAAGATGAAATCGAGGATTGGGAAACCCTTATAGCAATCTTATCCAAAATTTATAATTATGTTTCGGGTTCAGCAACAGATTTAAAACACTAGCTATCGTTTGGTTTGGAAATACATGTAGGAACATAAGTGCGCCTAAGAGTGGGGGTGAATTAGGTGTTTAGAAATTTTCTTGTTTTTAGAGATTTAGTGTTTGATTTTTCTGATTTAAGATAGTGTATGGAAAAGATAAATGGCAGAAAAATAAAGAACACAAAGATATTATCCTGGTTCCCCTTATCACCAAGGGTACATCCAGTCCTCTTGCACACCACAAGAGATTTTTCACTATTGTTAGAATAAGTACAAGTCCCACCCTAGGACCTTTCTTACAAACTCCTAACAATCACCCTAAGATAGCACACCACTATCTTAGTTTACAAAACTTGAAGAAAGAACACCACTTTCCTCAATTTACAACACTTGAATGGTTTAGCAATATGAATTTTGACTTAGATCAATATGATATAATAGTTGATGTACAATGATAACAATCCAATATAATTTCAAGTACACTAGAGAACTTTTCTCAATGATATGAAAATGTAAAATCTGTACTTGAAATATAAAAGTGAAACTTTGAAAAACTCAAAACATTCTAGAAAGTTTGTTCAAGGTTTGGTTGTAGGATTGATTGATGTTTGATCTGAAGTTATGGGGTATTTATACTCCATAAACATCTCTTCAGATTCGTGGCCATTGATCCAAGAGGTTTGATGAAAGAATACAATGATTTGGAGCCATTCCAGATCTGAAAAATTGTATTGCTTCTAGTTGTATTCTAATACAGGATGTGTGTATTTGAATACACCTCTTTGTAACGTTCAAAAATATTAAAAAATTACACCTTGTATTCGAATACACATGTGTGTAGTCGAATACAGATTAGTGAAAATTTGCCACTGACTTACTTTGTATTCGACTACACATAGTCGTAGTCAAATACAACTTTGAGATTTTTGCTTCTGACTTGCTTTGTATTCGAATACAAGATGTTGTATTCGAATACACTTATGTATTTTGCCAAAAATATTATTTTCAAACATTATTTATATATTTTTACTTTTTGAAAATCCTTTTGATGCATATGCTAAAATGAAAGGTTCTCATGTGCATTTGAAATATACGAATATTAGATTGCATCATGTACCTTTACATTATAAAACTTCTAGCATATTTGACCATAGTTGTCTTTGATGTTTGACTTCTTTTTGAGCTTGCAACTTGATCACTTTCCTTGGTCTTTGTCTTCATCAAAAACATGTATTTTACATTCTCCCCCTTTTTGATAATGACAAAACCATGTTGTTGTTGTGACTTCAAAGTGTTTGATCGTTTTAATCTTTCTCCCCCGTAATACATGTTTACTCCCCCTTTGAGCTTGAGTTCATGCCATCATGTTTTAAACATTTCGAAGACCTACAAAAGTTTTTAACAACAACATACCAAAACAACATACCAAATTTTCTCCCCCTTTTGACATGATCAAAAAGAAGAAAAAAAACACAACAAACAAAATACTAAGCATTTATAGGGAAAATCGCGAATATATATTAGACTACACACTTGTTTTATTCAAATACAGGATTTTCTGGAAATAATGAATAGGAGCGATAGCTTAAAGAGAATAAGAAGAAATTGATACCAATCATCGATAGCTGTCTCAAAAACTTCTTCAGTTTTCATCCAAATTTCAGTATATTCTTTCACTTATTTAGTTAGTCAATTAAACACAATTTTCGAGATTTTTAACAAACCCAATTTCTTTCTAAAATATTCGGCTTCTCCGTTTAGAAAATTCCTTATTTTGCACCATTCTTCTTCACCGTAAGTCCAAATTGAGTGAAACCAACGCCAAAACGATTGTGTGAAAATTGGCTATATTATCCACCTATTGGTTTTCTGATATATGGTAAGCTTATTTGACCGAATTTCAAAATTTAGTTTTTAGAGTATCTTCTCATAATTTATTTTTGACGTTTACCCATAAATTGTCGAGTTAGATCGATTGAAGGATAAAGAGTCAAATAACAACATCTATTTTCTAGTGGAATCTTATTCATGTGTGAAAGTGTTGTTATGAGGTAAGGGGTGAGAGAACATTTAAATTCATGAGTATAATATATTGTCAGATGAACGAGAAAACCGTATTTCCCAACGATTCATCTGACGCTCACTACGTATGACAGTAGCCCTTTGAGGGATAAATTAATTTATGTGCAAATATAGAAATTGTGAGATTAAAATATAAAATATAAATATTTGTAAGATGTTGATTGATTTAATTTATTCAAATGTGTGATATTGATAATATTGTGATATTGGGTGTCAAATTAAATTTATATATATGTGTGATTAGTTGAGTTTATGTGATGTGATAACAAAAGATGGATGTGTTGTGATAATTTTATGTGATGATGATGATGTATGATTAATAATTGTGATGTTATAAATTTGTGATGAGTTTATATGATGATGTTTGATTCATGATGGTGATGCTGTAAATTTGTGATGAGTTTATGTGATGATGATGATGTGTGATTAATGATAGTGATATTGTAAATTGTGATGTGAATATTGAATTAACCCCATAGTTGATGAAATAATGGTGATTTCAATTTGTGTTTGTTTTTGGTCTTCTTTTCTAGACTTTCATTTTGTTCTAACCTTCCAAGTTCGATTTCATGCTCTTGAAGTTTTCCAAATAGTGTAGAAAGTGACATTTTGGATAGGCTTTTCTTTTCGGATATTGCTGTAACTTTTGGTTGCCATGCCCTTGTCAATGACCTTAGTACTTTTAGATTTAGTTCATCATTGGTGAAGATTTTTCCAAGTGCTGTCAAGTGATTTGTTAAGTGGGAGAACCTTTTCTGCAAGTCTAGAATAGACTCTTTGGGCTGCATTCGAAACAACTCATATTCTTGTGATAGTGTGTTGAGTTTAGATCTTTTTACCTCAATGGTGCCTTCATGAGTTATTTCCAGCGTATCCCATATTTCTTTTGCTGTTTTACAGTGAGATATGCGGAAAAACTCATCCATTCCTAGTGCAGATTGTAATATATTCTTAGCCTTTTTATCGAAAAGCACTTTTCTTTTATCCTCATCAGTCCAAGAATTTTTTATCTTTATTTCTTCTTTGTTATTGATGACAGTTTTTGGAATGTGAGGACCATTTTCAACTGCATCCCATATGTCGTCTCCTTGTGCTTCGAGATACTCTTGCATACGGATTTTCCAAAAATCGTAGTGCTCTCCAACAAAACATGGTGGCTTGGTAGTGCTACCACCATCTATAAAAACAGGTTGTGCGGAAGCCATGTATATTTGATCGAGGAGTAAGTTACCTTTACCCGCTCTGATGCCAATTGTAAGAACATAAGTTCGCCTAAGAATGGGGGTGAATTAGGTGTTTAGAAATTTTCTTGTTTTTAGAGATTTAGTGTTTGATTTTTCTGATTTAAGATAGTGTATGGAAAAGATAAATGGCAGAAAAATAAAGAACACAAAGATATTATCCTGGTTCCCCTTATCACCAAGGGTACATCCAGTCCTCTTGCACACCACAAGAGATTTTTCACTATTGTTAGAATAAGTACAAGTCCCACCCTAGGACCTTTCTTACAAACTCCTAACAATCACCCTAAGATAGCACACCACTATCTTAGTTTACAAATCTTGAAGAAAGAACACCACTTTCCTCAATTTACAACACTTGAATGGTTTAGCAATATGAAGTTTGACTTAGATCAATATGATATAATAGTTGATGTACAATGATAACAATCCAATATAATTTCAAGTACACTAGAGAACTTTTCTCAATGATATGAAAATGTAAAATCTGTACTTGAAATATAAAAGTGAAACATTGAAAAAATCAAAACATTTTAGAAAGTTTGTTCAAAGTTTGTTCAAGGTTTGGTTGTAGGATTGGTTATGTTTGATCTGAAGTTATGGTGTATTTATACTCCATAAACATCTCTTCAGATTCGTGGCCATTGATCCAAGAGGTTTGATGAAAGAATACAATGATTTGGAGCCATTCCAGATCTGAAAAATTGTATTGCTTCTAGTTGTATTCCAATACAGGATGTGTGTATTCGAATACACCTCTTTGTAACGTTCAAAAATATTCAAAAATTACACCTTGTATTCGAATACACATGTGTGTAGTCGAATACAGATTAGTGAAAATTTGCCACTGACTTACTTTGTATTCGACTACACATAGTCGTAGTCAAATACAACTTTGAGATTTTTACTTCTGACTTGCTTTGAATTCGAATACAGGATGTTGTATTCGAATAACTTATGTATTTTGCCAAAAATATTATTTTCAAACATTATTTATATATTTTTACTTTTTGAAAATCCTTTTGATGCATATGCTAAAATGAAAGGTTCTCATGTGCATTTGAAATATACGAATATTAGATTGCATCATGTACCTTTACATTATAAAACTTCTAGCATATTTGACCATAGTTGTCTTTGATGTTTGACTTCTTTTTGAGCTTGCAACTTGATCACTTTCCTTGGTCTTTGTCTTCATCAAAAACATGTATTTTACAATACAGATTTTGGTTCATTTTTATCGAGGGGTAGCAAAGTTGCCTGAAAAGTCCAAATGAAAACAAGGAGAAGAAGATTCTTGTAGCATTCTTCTCCTAAATTTATAATTGAGTTTCGGGTTATACGTCAAATTTTCAAACACTAGCCATTATCTGGTCCGAAAATACAAATTTCGGTCCATAAATGTTGGGTGGTACGAAAATCGCCTAAAAAGTCCAAAGGAAATCGAGGACCGAGAGACACTTAAAGCATTCTTCTCCAAAATTAATAAATGTTTTTCGGGTTCCAAGTCAAATTGCAAACACTAACCCTCGTCTGGTCCGAAAATATGGATTTCGGTCCATTTTTGTTAGGTGGTACGAATATCGCCCAAAAAGTCTAGATGAAATCGAGGACCGGGAGACCCTTTCAACATTCTTCTCATAAATTTATAACAATGTTTCAGATTACGCATCAAATTTCTAGCACTAGTCATCGTCTAGTCCGAATAATATATTTCGGTCCATTTTTTTCGAGGGGAAAGAAAATCGTCCGAAAAGTCTAGATGAAATTGAGGACTTGGATACTCTGATAGGATTCTTCTTCTAAATTTAAAATTGTGTTTCGGGTTCCGTGTCAGATTTCAAAAACTAGCTATCGTCTTGTACAAAAATACGGGTTTCGGTCGATTTTGGTCGGGTAGTACGAAAATCGCCCGAAAAGGCCATATGAAATCGAGGACAGACCCTTATAGCATTCTTCTTCTAAATTTATAACAGTGTTTCGGGTTCCACGTCAGATTTCAAACACTAACAACCGTCTTGATTTAAAAAACGGATTTCGATCCATTTTTGTCGGGTGGTACGAAAATCGCCCCAAAAGCCCTGATGAAATCGAGGACCGGGAGACCCTTATAGCATTCTTCTCCTAAATTTATAACTGAGTTTCGGGTTCCGCGTCACATTTCACACACTAGCAATCATCTTGTTCGAAAATATAGAGTTCGGTCTATTTCTTGTATGGTGGTACGAAAATCACCCGAAAGTCCAGATGCAACCGAGGACCAGCAGACCTTGAAAGCATTCTTCTCCAAAATTTAAGACTGCTTTTTAGGTTCTGCGCCAGATTTCAAACACTTGCCATCATCTAGTCTGAAAATAGAGCTTTCGGTCCTTTTTTGTCGAGGGGTAAGAAAATTGCTTGAAAAGTCCAGATGAAATGGAAGACCGAGAGATCCTTGTAGCATTTTTTTCCTAAATTGATAACTGTATAGCGAGTTCCGTGTTGGATTTCAAACACTAGCCATTGTTTTGTTCAATAATACGAATTTCTGTCCATTTCAGTCAGGTGGTACGAAAATCATCCGAAAATACTAGATAAAATCGAGGACCGGGAGACCCTTATAGCATTCTTCTCCTAAATATTTAACAATGTTTTGGATTCCGTGTAAGATTTCAAACACTAGCCATTGGTGCTCCGAAAATATAGATTTTGATCCATTTTTGTCGAGTTACGAAAATAGCCTGAAAAGTCCAGATGAAATCGACAACCGAGAGACCGTTATAGCTTTCTTCTCCAAAGTTTATAACTGAGTTTCAGGTTCCGCGTCAAATTTACAAACACTAGCCCTCGTCTATTCTGGAAACACTGATTTCGGTCTATTTTTGTCGAGTGTTATGAATATCCGCCGAAAAGTCCAGATGAAATCGAGGATTGGGAAACCCTTATAGCAATCTTGTCCAAAATTTATAACTATGTTTCGGGTTTTGCAACAGATTTAAAACACTAGCTATCGTTTGGTTCGAAAATACAGATTTTGGTTCATTTTTATCGAGGGGTACCAAAGTTGCCTGAAAAGTCCAAATGAAAACAAGGAGAAGAAGATTCTTGTAGCATTCTTCTCCTAAATTTATAATTGAGTTTCGGGTTATACGTCAAATTTTCAAACACTAGCCATTATCTGGTCCAAAAATACAAATTTCGGTCCATAGTTGTCGGGTGGTACGAAAATCGCCTAAAAAGTCCAAAGGAAATCGAGAACCGAGAGACCCTTAAAGCATTCTTCTCCAAAATTAATAAATGTTTTTCGGGTTCCAAGTCAAATTGCAAACACTAGCCCTCGTCTGGTCCGAAAATATAGATTTCGGTCCATTTTTGTTAGGTGGTACGAAAATCGCCCGAAAAGTCTAGATGAAATCGTGGACCCGGAGACCCTTTCAACATTCTACTCATAAATTTATAACAATGTTTCGGATTCCGCATCAAATTTCTAGCACTAGTCATCGTCTAGTCCGAATAATATATTTCGGTCCATTTTTTTCGAGGGGAAAGAAAATCGTCCGAAAAGTCCAGATGAAATTGAGGACTTGGATACTCTGATAGGATTCTTCTTCTAAATTTAAAATTGTGTTACGGGTTCCGTGTCAGATTTCAAAAACTAGCTATCGTCTTGTACAAAAATACGGGTTTCGGTCCATTTTAGTCGGGTAGTACGAAAATCGCCCGAAAAGTCCAGATGAAATCGAGGACAGACAGACCCTTATAGCATTCTTCTTCTAAATTTATAACAGTGGTTCGGGTTCCGCTTCAGATTTCAAACACTAACAGCCGTCTTGATTTAAAATACGGATTTCGGTCCATTTTTGTCGGGTGGTACGAAAATCTCCCGAAAAGCCCTGGTGAAATCGAGGACCGGGAGACCCTTATAGCTTTCTTCTCCTAAATTTATAATTGAGTTTCGGGTTCCGCGTCACATTTCACACACTAGCAATCATCTTGTTCGAAAATACAGAGTTCGGTCCATTTCTTGTATGGTGGTACGAAAATCACCCGAAAGTCCAGATGCAACCGAGGACCAACAGACCTTGATAGCATTCTTCTCCAAAATTTAAGACTGGTTTTTAGGTTGTGTGCCAGATTTCAAACACTTGCCATCATCTAGTATGAAAATATAGCTTTCGGTCCTTTTTTGTCGAGGGGTAAGAATTTTGCTTGAAAAGTCCAGATGAAATCGAAGACCGAGAGATCCTTGTAGCATTTTTTTCCTAAATTGATAACTGTATAGCGAGTTCCGTGTTGGATTTCAAACACTAGCCATTGTTTTGGTCAATAATACGAATTTCTGTCCATTTCAAACAGGTGGTACGAAAATCATCCGAAAATACTAGATAAAATCGAGGACCGGGAGACCCTTATAGCATTCTTCTCCTAAATATTTAACAATGTTTTGGATTCCGTGTGAGATTTCAAACACTAGCCGTTGGTGATCCGAAAATATAGATTTTGATCCATTTTTGTCGAGTTACGAAAATAGCCTGAAAAGTCCAGATGAAATCGACGACCGAGAGACCGTTATAGCATTCTTCTCCAAAATTTATAACTGAGTTTCAGGTACCGCGTCAAATTTACAAACACTAGCCCTCGTCTATTCTGGAAATACTGATTTCGGTCCATTTTTGTCGGGTGTTAAGAATATCCCTCGAAAAGTCCAGATGTAATAGATTTCGATCCATTTCGGTGGTACGAAAAACCGGGTGTTATGAACATCCGCGTCAGCGAAAATATAGATATCGGTCCATTTCGGTGGCTATATGACTCTTCTGGTCCTTGATTTCATCTGGACTTTTTCGCGATATCCGTTTCACCTCACAAAAATGGATCGAAACTTGTATTTTCGGACCAGATGATGGCTATTGTTTGCACCTGAATCATAGTTATAGATTTTGGAGAAGAATGCTATAAGGTTCTCCGGGTCCTCGATTTCATCTGGACTTTTCGGGTGATTTTTGTACCACCCGACTAAAATGGACCAAAATCCTTCTTTTCGAACAACATGATAGCTATTGTTTGAAATATGATGCGGAAACCGAAACACATTTATAAATTTAGAAGAAGAATGCTATCAGGGACTCTTGGTCCTCAATTTCATATGGACTTTTTGGGCGAGCTTCGTACCCCTCGACAAAAATGGACCAAAATCTGTATTTTTGGACTAAACGATGGCTAGTGTTTGAAATTTGACGCGGAACCCGAAACCATGTTATATATTCAGGAGAAGAATGCTATAAGGGTCTCTCGGTCCTCGATTTTCTCTGGACTTCTCGGTGATTTTCGTAATACCCGACAAAAATGGACCGAAATCCGTATTTTCAAACAAGATGATGGCTATTGTTTGAAATCTGATGCGGAAACCGATACACAATTATAAATTTAGAAGAAGAATATTATAAGGGACTCTCGGTCCTCGATTTCATCTGGACTTTTTGGCCGAGTTTCGTATCCCTCCACAAAAATAAACCAATTTGTATTTTTGGACTAGACGATGGCTAGTTTTTGAAACCTGATGTTATATATTTAGGAGAAGAATGCTGTGAGGGTCTCTCGATCCTCGATTTCATCTGGACTTTTCGGGTGATTTTTGTACCACCCGACTAAAATAGATCGAAATCCGTATTTTCGAACAAGACGATGGCTAGTGTTTGAAATCTGATGCAGAAACCGAAACACAATTATAAATTTAGAAGAAGCATGCTATATGGGACTCTCGGTCCTCGATTTCATCTGAACTTTTCGGGCAAGTTTCTTAACCCTTGACAAAAATGGACCAAAATCTGTATTTTCAATCCAGACGATGGCTAGTGTTTGAAATCTGACGCGGGACCCGAAACACAGTTATAAATTTAGGAGAACAATGCTATAAGAGTCTCCCAGTCCTAGATTTCATCTGAACTTTTCGGGCGATTTTCGTACCACCGGACTAAAATGGACCGAAATCCGTAATTTCCAACAAGACGATGGCTAGTGTTTGAAATCTAACGCGGAACCCGATGTACATTTATAAATTTTAGAGACAAATGCTATATGAATCTTCTGGTCCTCGATTTCATCTGGATTTTTGCGCGATATTTGTACCACCACACAAAAATGGACCGAAACTTGTATTTTCGGACCAGACGATGGCTAATGTTTGAACCTGAATCAAAGTTATACATATTGGAGAAGAATGCTATAAGTTTCTCCAGGTCCTCGATTTCATTTGGAATTTTCGGGTGATTTTTGTACCACCCGACTAAAATAGATCGAAATCCGTATTTTAGAACAAGATGATGGCTAGTGTTTGAAATCTGATGCAGAAACCGAAACACAATTATAAATTAAGAAGAAGAATGCTATATGGGACTCTCGGTCCTCGATTTCATCTGAACTTTTCGGGCAAGTTTCTTACCCCTTGACAAAAATGGACCAAAATATGTATTTTCAATCCAGATGATGGCTAGTGTTTGAAATTTGACGCGAAACCCAAAACACAGTTATAAATTTAGGTGAAGAATGCTATAAGAGTCTCCCGGTCCTAGATTTCATCTGAACTTTTCGGGCGATTTTCGTAACACCCGACTAAAATGGACCGAAATCCGTAATTTCCAACAAGACGATGGCTAGTGTTTGAAATCTAACGCGGAACCCGATTTACATTTATAAATTTTAGAGACGAATGCTATATGAGTCTTCTGGTCCTCGATTTCATCTGGACTTTTTGTGCGATATTCGTACCACCTCACAAAAATGGACCGAAACTTGTATTTTCGGACCAGACGATGGCTAGTTTTTGAACCTGAATAAAAGTTAAACATTTTGAAGAAGAATGCTATAAGTTTCTCCGGGTCCTCGATTTCATCTGGACTTTTCGGGTGATTTTTGTACCACCCGACTTAAATAGATCTAAATTCGTATTTTCAATCCAGACGATGGCTAGTGTTTTAAATCTGACGCATAACCTGAAACGCTATTATATATTTAGGAGAAGAATGTTAAAAGGGTCTCTTGGTCCTCGATTTCATCTAGACTTTAAAGGCGATTTTCGTACCACCCGACAAAAATGGAATGAAATCCATTTTTTCGAACCAGACGATGGTTAGTTTTTTAAATCTGATGTTGAACCCGAAATACTGTTATAAATTTTGGAGAAGAACGCTATAAGGGTATCCCGGTCCTCGATTTCATCTGGAGTTTTCGGGCGATTTTCGTACAACCCGACTGAAATGGACCGAAATCCGTATTTTCGAACAAGACGATGGCTAGTTTTTGAAATCCTACACGGAACGCGAATCACAGTTTTAAATTTAGAAGAAGAATGCTCTAAGAATCTTCTGGTCCTCGATTTCATTTGGACTTTTCGGATGATATTTGTACCCCTCGACTAAAATGGACCGATATACGTATTTTCGAATAGGATGATGAATAGTGTTTGAAATCTAACGTGGAACCTGACACACATTTATAAATTTAATAGAAGAATGCTATAACGGTCTCTCGGTCCTGATTTCATGTGGACTCTTCGGGTGATTTTCGTACACCTCGACAAAAATGGACCAATATCTATATTTTCTGACCAGACGATGGCTAATGTTTGAAATCTGACGTGGAACCTGAAACAGTGTTATATATTTAGGAGAAGAATGCTATAAGGGTCTGTCGGTCCTCGATTTCATCTGACCTTTTCGGGAGATTTTCATACCACACTACAAAAATGGATTGAAATCCGTATTTTCGAAAAAGACAATGGATAGTGTTTGAAATCTGACACGAAACCCAAAACACAGTTATAAATTTAGGAGAAGAATGCTATAAGAGTCTCTTGGTCCTCGATTTCATTTGGACATTTCGGGCAATTTTCGAACCACCCGACTAAATTGGACCGAAATCCGAATTTTTAAACAAGACGATGGCTAGTATTTGAAATCTGACACGGAATCCGAAACACAGTTATAAATTTTGGAGAAGAATGCTACAAGGGTCTCCTGATCTTCGATTTCATCTGGACTTTTCGGGCGATTTTCATACCATCCAACTAAAATGGATCAAAATCCATATTTCCTAAAAAGACTATGGCTAGTATTTGAAATCTGACATGGAACCCGAAACACAGTTATAAATTTTGGAGAAAAATGCTATAACGGTCTCCCGGTCCTCGATTTCAGCTAGACTTTTTGGACGATATTCCTACCACCTTACTAAAATGGACCTAAATTCGTATTTTCGAACAAGACTATGGCTAGTGTTTGAAATCTAACGCATATCTTGAAACAAAGTTATCAATTTAGAAGAAGAATGTTGTAAGGGTGTCCTGGTCCACGATTTCATTTGGACTATTTGGGCAATTTTCGTACCACCCAACAAAAATGAACAGAAATTCGTACTTTCGATCCAGACGATGGCTAGTGTTTAAAATCTGGGGCGGGGACCGAAAAATAGTTAAATTTTTTGGAGAAGAATGCTATAAGGGTCTCTTGGTCCTCGATTTCTTCTGGACTTTTCCGGCGATTTTCGTATAAGGGTCTCCAGGTCCTCAATTTCATTTGGTTTTTTTGGAAGATTTTGTACCACCTGACTAAAATGGACCAACATGATGTAAGGGACTCTCGGTCTTCGATTTCATCTGGACTTTTCGGGCGATTTTCGTACCCCTCGGCAAAGAATGACCAAAATCAGTATTTTCAAACTAGACGATGGCTAGAGTTTGAGATCTGCCGCAGAACCTGAAATTCTGTTATAAATTTTGGAGGAGAATGTTATAAGGGTCTCTCGGTACTCGATTTCATCTAGACTTTTTGGGCAATTTTCGTACCACCACATAAAAATTGACCAGAGTCCTTAGTTTCGAACCAAACGATGGTTAGTGTTTGAAATATCAGACGCAGAACGCGAAAAGCATTTATAAATTTAGGAGAAGAATGCTATAAGGGTCTCTTGGTCCTCAATTTCATCTAGACTTTTCAGGCGATTTTTGTATCACCACACAAAAATCGACCGATGGCTAGTGTTTGAATTCTGATGCGGAACCCGAAACATAATTATAAAATTTGGAAAATAATGCTATAAGAGTTTCTTGGTCCTCGACTTCATCTGGTCTTTTCTGGGGAGTTTTGTACCACCCGACAAAAATAGATCGAAAATTGTATTTTCGGACCAGACGATCGCTAATGTTTGAAATCTGGCATAAAACCCGAAACACAGTTATAAATTTTGGAGTAGAATGCTATAATGGGGTCCCGATCCTCGATTTCATATGGATTTTTGGGGCAATTTTCGTACCACCCAACTAAAATGGATCGAAATCCGTAATTTCGAACAAAACGATGGCTAGTGTTTGAAATCTGATGCGGAACCCAAAACACAGTTATAAATTTATGGAATTCTATAAGTTATTATTATCTTCGTTTTATAGTTTTACATCATAACAAAGTTATAATAACATATAATAAAATAGAGTTGTCAAATAAAGTAATAATTACATATTTATTTGACAACTCTATTTTATTATATGATATTACTATCTTCATTATGCAGTCAAACTTTAAAATAAAGATAATAATAACATATAATAAAATAGAATTATCAAATAAATTAATAATTACAAATTTATTTGACGACTCTGTTTTATTATTCATTATTATTATCTTAGTTTTGTAGTTGTACTAAATAACGAAAATAATAATAACATATAAAAAAATTGAGTTGTAAAGTTGTCAAATAAAGTCATAATTACATATTTATTTTACAACTCAATTTTGTTATATGTTATTGTTATTTTGGAATCCATATTTATGAACCAGATGATAGCTTGTGTTTGAAATCTAATCTGAAACTCGAAACCCAAAACACAATTTTAAATTTAGGAGAAGAATGCTATATGGGTCTCACACTCCTCGATATCATCTGGACTTTTCGGGCGTAAACCGTACCACCCGACAAAAATGGACCAAATTCTTTTTTTGTACAAGATGATGGCTAGGGTGTAAAATCTGATTGCTAGGGTTTGAAAATCATACCAAACAACAAAAATGGACCGAAAACCGTATTTTCGGACTAGACGATGGCTAGTGTTTTAAATCTGAGGCAGAACCCGAATCACAGTCTTAAATGTATGAGAAGGATTCTATAAGAATCTTCCGAACCTCGACTTCATTTGGACTTCTCTGGCAATTTTTGTACATCACAACAAAAGTAGACTGAAATTTGTATTTTTGGAATTGCCCAAAAAGTCTAGATGAAATCGAAAACCGGGAGACCATTATAGCATTCTTCTCCAAAATTTATAACTTTGTTTCGGGTTTTGCGCCAGTATTTCACACACTAGCAATCGTCTAGTCCAAAAATACGATTTCTGGTCTATTTTTGTTGGGTGGTACAAAAATTGCCCGCAAAGACAAGATGAAATTCTTGTCCAAAATTTATAATTGTGTTTCGGGTTCCGCATCAGATTTCGAACACTGAACATCGTCTTGTAAGAAAATACGGATTTTGGTCAATTTTTGTCGGGTGATACAAAAATCTCCCGAAAAGTCTAGATGAAATCGAGGACCGGCAGACCCTTATAACATTCTTCTCCAAAATTTATAACTGTGGTTCGGGTTCCGCGTCAAAATTCAAACACTAGCCATAGTCTGGTCCGAAAATACAGATTTCGGCATATTTTTGTGGATGGGTACGAAAATCGACTGAAAAGTCAAGATGAAAACGAGGACCGAAAGACCCTTATAGCATTTTTCTCCAAAATATAAAACTGTGTTTCAGTTTCTGTGTCCGAATTCAAACACTAGCCACCGTCTTGTTCGAAAATACGGCTTTCGGTCCATTTTAGTCGGGTGGTATGAAAATCGCCCGAAAAGTCCAGTTGAAATCAAGGACCAGGAGACCCTTATAGCATTCTTCTCCAAAATTTATAACTATGTTTCGGGTTCCGCGTAAGATTTCCAACACTATCCCTCATTTGGTTTGAAAATACAGATTTCGGTAATTTTTTGTCCAGAGTTACGAAAATTGTTTGATAGTCCAAATGAAATCGAGGATCGAGAGACCCTTATAGCATTCTTCTCCAAAATTTATAACTGTGTTCTGGGTTATGTCTTAGATTTCCAACACTAACCATCGTTTTGTTCGAAAATATAGTTTTTGGTTCATTTTAGTATGGTGGTACGAAAATCGTCCAAAAAGTCCAGATCTAATCGTCAATTGGAAGACCTTTATAGCATTCTTCTAAAAAATTTATAATAGTGTTTTAGGTTCCACGACAGATTTCAAACACTAAGCATCGTTTTGTTTGAAAATACGAATTTCGATCCCTTTTAGTCGTGTGGTACGAAAATCGCCTGAAAAGACAAGATGAAATCGAGGACCAGGAGACCCTTATAGCATTCTTCTCCAAAATATATAAATGTGTTTCGCGCCCCGCGCCCGATTTTAAACATTAGCCATCGTCTGGTCCAAAAATACGAATTACGGTTCATTTTTGTTGGGTGGTACGAAAATCTCCCAAAAAGTCTAGATGAAATCGAGGATAGGGAGACCCTTATAGCATTCTTCTTCTATATTTATAACTGTATTTCAGGTTCTGCGTCAGATTTCAAACACTAGCCATAGTCTTGTTCGAAAATACGAATTTCAGTCCATTTTAGTTAGGTGGTATGAAAATCTCCCGAAAAGTCCATATGAAATCGAAGACCGGGAGACCCTTATAGCATTCTTCTCCAAAATTTATAACTCAAAATTTTAAACACTAACCATCGTTTTGTTCGAAAATTTCAAACACTAACCATCGTTTTGTTCGAAAATACGAATTTCGGTCCATTTAGTCTGGTGGTACGAAAATCGCTCAAAATTTATGACCGGCAAACCATAGTAGTATTCGTCTCCAAAATTTATAATTGTGCTTCGTGTTACAGGTCATATTTCAAACACTAGCCATTGTTTGGTCCGAAAATACGGATTTCGGTCCATTTATGTCGGGTGGTACGAAAATCCCCCGAAAAGTCCAGAGTAAATCGAGGACCGAAAGACCCTTACAACATTCTTCTCCTATATTTATAAGAGGATTTCGGATTCCGCATCAGATTTCAAACACTAGCCATCATCTAGTCCGAATGATAGATTTCAGTCCATTTTTTTCGAGGGGTAAGAAAATCGCCCAAAAAGTTCAGATGAAATCGAGGACTTGGAGACCCTGATAGGATTCTTCTGAAGTAACAATGTCGATTTACAAAAAAGGGGGGTTTGAATTGTAAATGTACCTTTTAAAAATTCCTGTTAAAACTTAAGAAAATAACTCAAGATTGATCTTGGTTATGAAAACTGAAAACGGAGAACGTTCTTGGTTTTAGTAGTAAAACGGAGAACGTTCCTTGATTAGTTGAAAACAGAAAATCAATTTATGTTTTAATTAATTCAGTATGATAAATAGAGAGATAGGATAGAGAATACCACACAAGGAATTTATCCTGGTTCACCTAACGTGGGTTACGTCCAGTCCTCACACTGTGAGATTTTCCACTAAGTGTAAAAGAACTTTCTTACAACACCTAGTCTTAGATCAACCTTGATCTATTTCAACCTCTAATTCTTTCTACCCAGAAAGCAATACCAGCACCTATCTAACCTTGATAGGAAGTAATCTTAAAACAAACTATAAAGAAACTCTTATAGTTTGAGTTTTTACAATTTGATTGTTTTGACAGAATCTGGAATTCCTCAACTCTTGTTTGAGAATTGATTCTCTACAAAGGATCTAATGACAATTGCACAAACTATTTGATAAGTAAAGATCAACAACTGTTTCGCAGAAATCAGTGAGTATGATTGCCTCTGTTTTTTGCAGAATATCAAGTATGTATATGATTGATTATGGATTTCGAAGCACTTGAATTTCTTGCCTTTAATCGGGATATTGGCCTTCTATTTATTGGCTATAGATGTACTGAATGAAGGTACAAGAGCTGTTGGAGAGACTTTGCATTTTTGACTGAAACATTATTTCAGAATAAAAATAATCCTTCTTTGAAATAGCTTTTTTGACTTTTAATGGTTTAGCATTTAAAACAGTTATGTTCTTTCTTAGAAAGTGCTCTTGACGTTTCTTCATTGATCTTGGATGGTACATTCTCTGTCTTGAGTGTAGCTAGAGAAGGTTGGAGATGAATTGCAGATCAAATTAGAGAGAAACAAAGTTGTTGTCATTGTGCAGAAAACGGAGAATGATTAATGTTCTTGGTTTGTCAGTTTGAACTTTCTTGAGCTTCAATAATCATTCTGGAGTTCCCGTTTTAAACGTTCTGGATTTCCTTTGTAATTGTCTTGTCATATCCCCAGATTGATCAAACTTTCTTGACATTTGATTTTTGGAATTTGCAGACTGTCATGACTTTTATTTGTCTTTGAGTCCTTTGATCTTTGAGATAAAATAACCTTTTTGAGTCTGGATGATTTCTACTTGTTCCTTGCCATGTACTGATTAGATATGAATAATTTCCAGGGCAGACTCTTTGTCAAAGAGATAGAAAGGGTTTGACCAATATGCTGTGATGGACAATTGTTGAAGCTGGAGATCATTCTCTGTTATGATGCATAATGATCTTGTTGCTGTCTTTTCTTGATTTGCTTGATTCTGTTCTTAATTAAATCCACTCAAAAACACATGTTAAATTAACATAACATTTTAGAATCAAAATTTACTTTCTTAATTAACCTTTGTTTATTTTCATCAAAACTTTAAATATAGAGTTTGTCTCAACAATCTCCCCCCTTTTTGATGATGACAAACATGTTAATTTAGATTTTAATTCTGATTCTAATATAAAGAGCTTTAACAGCTCCCCCTCAATATGTGCATTTTTTAATTTAGCAGAATTTAATACATTGTATGTAATAAACTAGTTTTTCATTTAAAAATAGCAAAGATACATCAGTATAGGCAGAGAGATACATCAATATTGGCAGAATTACAAAATGAAGCTTTGACATAATAAATCTAACTTAATTCTCCCCCTTTGTCATACAGAAAGACAACAGATAAACAACTAAGAAGCTAGGGAGGGAGAGGATCCTTCTGAGGAGGAGGATTTTCCAAGATGAGGGACTTGAGAAGGAGGTGGAATCGGATGAGGAGGCAGAGGTGGAATTCCTAGCTTGGGAGCAAGGTGATCAGCCATCCAAGTTCTGAGTAAAGCAGTCTCCTGATTGTGCTGAACTTGTCTTGCCATGATGATCTGTAGAGCAGCCATAATGTCAGAGTTGGAGGGTGCAGTTAAGGTGGGAGTAGAGTGAAGGTGAGCGGAGGGTTGAGAGGTGGTAGCAACAACGGTGTTGGAAGGAATAGGTATTGTAGAGATGGATGGAATAGAAGCAAAAGAGGATGATACAGAGGGTAGGGGACCAACAGATGGGTTAGAGGGGCCAACAGTAGTGGGAAACTTCAAAAACTGACTAATGCCAAAGATGGAAGAGCTGGTTTTCTGAGGTGAAACGAACAGTGGAAACATGGTAGAGAAAAGTGGATTAGACAAGAAGGTACTGAAGTCATGGTTAGGGGAGTGAAGTCTTTGAGAGTAAGAGGGAATGGTTGAGGATGATATGATGGATGTTTGAGCAAAAAGGGTGGAAGGTGTTGGGATATGTTCTGGAGGTGGTGGAGAACGTTCTGGTGGTGGTGGAGAATGTTCTGGTGTTGTGACTTTTCCTGAGGTTTCCTTAGGATCAGTAGGAGGTGATGAGAATGAAATAGGATTTGTGGGAGGTCGTCTTCCTGCTGGTCGTTTCCTTTTTAGATAGGTGGGACATGATAGAGGAATGGGTGTTTGAGCAGAAGAAGTTTTACGCATATGAGGCAGATTCTTGGTGGATAATTTGGAGATTTTTATCAGAGATGTTTCAGATGCAAGAGAGACTCCAAAATGCTTGAAGATTTTAGCCAGGACCATGCCATAAGGCACAATATTCTTTCTGTAATCTTTGTTGGCTGCACAGATCATGTGCTGGTGAATGACAAAGGGAAGATTCAATCTCTTGCAGTTTAGAAGATGATGAATGAGCAAGGCATCATTATCAGATACATACTCATGACTTCCACAGTGTGGAATCAAGGTATGTTGGCACATGTTGTTGAATACCTTGGGAAGAGGCTTCAGATAAGTGGCCAAAAAACGTGTGGAGTCTACTTCAAACAAATCGGCCAAAACCTTTGTCTTTCTAAGACCCAAAGCCTAATACCATTGGTCACCAAAAACAGATGGCCCTTTTGTTGGTAACTGAAGAATGGTGGCCAAAATATCTGGAGTCAATTTGATTTCCACTCCCTTAATTGTTGAGATAAATAGAGATTTGTCAGCAAATGTTTTGGCATTGCAGTAAAATGCACGGACAACATCTGGGAAATAAGATTCAGAGATCTTTAAGAATTATGTCCAGCCAAGAACATCAGTATGGTGTTGAACAACATTTCCATCTACAACAAGATTGTCAAAAACAAAAACTAGGCCAATCCCAACTGGGCGTTGAGCCCATTTTT
>NC_021162.2:11553079-11553584 GCF_000331145.2 Cicer arietinum
AGCGTTTTCCTTCTATGAGGATTTGGGAGATTTTTACGAGCAAGAAATTGAGCAATGGTCATTGTGATTTTTGTTTTCATGTTTTTAGTTTGTGGTTTTGGTTGAGAGATGGGTTCTTTTTGATTTGTAGGAGGGGAAACGATGTCATCGATCGATCTCCGTTTTTGATGGGGAGAAGTTGAGTGTGACGGTTCAGAGGAGAAGGAAGATTTTGAGGGTGTCGAAGGTTTAGTGGTTGTTGATGGATGTTGTGGTGGTGGTGTTGTTGTTGTGGGCGTCGTTTTTATTTGTGGTTCAGGTTGTGTTGGTGATTTTCCTACTGGAGGGCACGAATCAGAAGAGTCATCACTCTCAGAGTCTGAAATGATGAAATAATGTGGTTTATGGTTCATTGATTTCGAAGTACCAATTCCAGATTGGACTCGCATGGAGCATCGTGGAGGAGTGATTCTAGTGCGTAGATGAGGAGGCACTTGAGCGAAGTTTGGTGTAGGGCGAGTGTATA
>NC_021162.2:11553830-11560877 GCF_000331145.2 Cicer arietinum
ATAGATAAAGAGAGATGATTCCAGCTTTTGGGGAAAAGAAGGTGGGAAGAGGAACAGTTTTCTGACTTGAGAAGATGGAGAGAAAAAGGTGGAGTAATGATGAGTATGTTGCCCAATAGTTTGTACCTAGGAAAATGGGAAAAGCATTTTGGGGGATTGGAGAGTGTATGTGTCAGCATTCTAACACCAGACACAAGGGCACGTGTAATAAATGCCAAGATTTGCCTTTTTTACTTTTGAGAGGGAAAAGCAGACTGTTGCTTTTTCCAGAACGGAGAATGATGAATCGCGAAACGGAGACTGATAAACGATCTCCGTTTTCTGCAGAAGCAGATTTTAACCAGAATTTTCTGGATTTTTCATGATTCTCAGTTTTTCTTTGATTGAATTGAAACTATCCTCAACAAGAGGCTTTGTAAAAATGTCGGCAAGTTGATTTTGAGTATCAACAAAGATTAATTCAACATCTTTCTTATTGACATGATCACGAATGAAATGATGTTTTATTTCAATATGTTTTGATCTAGAATGCTGAATTGGATTTTTGGACAAATTTATAGCACTTGTATTATCACAATAAATTGGAATACTAGAATAGCTTACAGAGTAATCTTGAAGTTGGTTTTTAATCCACAAAACTTGTGAACAGCAGTTTGCTGCTGAAACGTATTTGGCCTCAGTTGTGGATAGTGATATGGTGTTCTGTTTTCTGCACGACCAACTGATTAATGCTTCGCCTAAGAACTGACATGCTCCACTTGTGCTTTTTCTTTCAACTTTGTCTCCAGCATAATCAGCATCACAGTATGCTATAATATCAAAATGTGAACCTTTTCTATACCAAAGACCAAGATTAGTTGTTCCAACAAGATATCTAAATATGCGTTTTACTGCTGTTAAATGGATTCTTTTGGCGCTGATTGAAATCGAGCACACAATCCTACTGCGAACACAATATCTGGTCTGCTAGCAGTTAGATACAACAAGGAACCAATCATTCCTCGATATTCTTTATCAGAAACAGATTTGCCATTTTCATCCTTTTCCAAGGAAGTAGAGCATCCATTCTTGCATTTTTCTTCCTTTCTTTCTGGGACAAAGAAGTTTTCATAGAGTTTGGTTTTTTGGGTTTGATTGAAACCAAGATCGGCTTTATCAAAAATTCCTATTTGAGATCCCATGATGTTATGAAAGGTTTCAGTGGCTTTAATGAAGTTTAGTAAATCTGTTTTGAGAAGTTCATTTTCATTTTTAAGTCGAACGTTCTCCGTTTGTAGTGCAGAACGTTCTTGACATTTTTTACTTTCAAAAAATTTTGTTTCTTTCAATTCTTGAATCATATTTTTTAACAGATTATTTTTAGCCTGTCTTTCTTCTTTTTCTTCTTTCTCTTTATAAAACTTTTCTTTCAGAGAACTACATTTTTGAATAAGAACATTTGAGTCATTTAACAATTTATCAAATTCATTTCCCATTTGTTGACATAAGTGACAAGGTTCAGAAATTATTACTTCTTCTTCTTCTTCTTCTTCTTCTTCTTCTTCTTCTTCTTCTTCTTCTTCTTCTTCTTCTTCTTCTTCTTCTTCTTCTTCTTCTTCTTCTTCTTCTTCTTCTTCTTCTTCTTCTTCTTCTTCTTCTTCTTCTTCTTCTTCTTCTTCTTCTTCTTCTTCTTCTTCTTCTTCTTCTTCTTCTTCTTCTTCTTCTTCTTCTTCTTCTTCTTCTTCTTCTTCTTCTTCTTCTTCTTCTTCTTCTTCTTCTTCTTCTTCTTCTTCTTCTTCTTCTTCTTCTTCTTCTTCTTCTTCTTCTTCTTCTTCTTCTTCTTCTTCTTCTTCTTCTTCTTCTTCTTCTTCTTCTTCTTCTTCTTCTTCTTCTTCTTCTTCTTCTTCTTCTTCTTCTTCTTCTTCTTCTTCTTCTTCTTCTTCTTCTTCTTCTTCTTCTTCTTCTTCTTCTTCTTCTTCTTCTTCTTCTTCTTCTTCTTCTTCTTCTTCTTCTTCTTCTTCTTCTTCTTCTTCTTCTTCTTCTTCTTCTTCTTCTTCTTCTTCTTCTTCTTCTTCTTCTTCTTCTTCTTCTTCTTCTTCTTCTTCTTCTTCTTCTTCTTCTTCTTCTTCTTTTTTGTTTTGAAATCCCTTTTTGATTTGATCTCTTCTTCTCATCATTCTTTGTATTCTTCTAGTGAGAAGCGCAATTTCATCAGCATCTCCCTGTTCATTTTCTTCTGATTCTTCTTCTACGGGTACTGTGATTTTATCTTGAGAATCTTTCAGTGCTATTGCCTTTCCTTTCTTGACTGGTTTGTCTTCTTCCAACAATACTTCATGAGCCCTTAGTGTTCCAATTAGTTCTTCCAGAGGCAGTGATTCAAGGTTCTTGGCTTGACTTATAGTTGTCACCATTGGTCTCCAAATGATTGGAAGGCACCTCATGATTTTTCTTACTCTTTCTTGCACAGTATAAGCTTTGCCAAGAGAACGCATTTCATTTACTATTGTGGTGAATCTTGAGTACATTGCATCAATGGTTTCTCCTTCTTGCATTTCGAACAATTCGAATTTCCTTATACCAATGTCTATCCTTGTTTCTTTGACATGGCTTGTTCCTTCATGATGAGTTTGTAATGTATCCCAAACTTCTTTTGCAGTTGCGCATTCATCTACCCTTTCACTTTCTTCTTGTGTCTTGAGATTTTAAGAACAGCTGCATTTTGTTTTTCCAAAAGTAATAGTGTGATCCATCAAAGAATGGAGGTCGGTTTGAGGATCCTCCTTCAACAATGTATTTTGCTTTCGACATTCTTCTAGATCTTTTCTCTAACACTTGTTAGGTGTTTTTGAACTTTTTAGAGACCGAGCTCTGATGCCAATTGAAGTAACAATGTCGATTTACAAGAAAGGGGGTTTGAATTGTAAATGTACCTTTTAAAAATTCCTGTTAAAACTTAAGAAAATAACTCAAGATTGATCTTGGTTATGAAAACAGAAAACGGAGAACGTTCTTGGTTTTAGTAGTAAAACGGAGAACGTTCCTTGATTAGTTGAAAACAGAAAATCAGTTTATGTTTTAATTAATTCAGTATGATAAATAGAGAGATAGGATAGAGAATACCACACAAGGATTTTATCCTGGTTCACCCAACATGGGTTACGTCCAGTCCTCACACTGTGAGATTTTCCACTAAGTGTAAAAGATCTTTCTTACAACACCTAGTCTTAGATCAACCTTGATCTATTTCAACCTCTAATGCTTTCTACCCAGAAAGCAATACCAGCACCTATCTAACCTTGATAGGAAGTAATCTTAAAACAAACTATAAAGAAACTCTAATAGTTTGAGTTTTTATAATTTGATTGTTTTGACAGAATCTGGAATTTCTCAACTCTTGTTTGAGAATTGATTCTCTACAAAGGATCTAATGACAATTGCACAAACTATTTGATAAGTAAAGATCAGCAACTGTTTTGCAGAAATCAGTGAGTATGATCGCCTCTGTTTTTTGCAGAATTTCAAGTATGTATATGATTGATTATGGATTTCGAAGCACTTGAATTGCTTGCCTTGAATCGGGATATTGGCCTTCTTTTTATAGGCTGTAGATGTACTGAATGAAGGTACAAGAGCTGTTGGAGAGACTTTGCCTTTTTGACTGAAACATTATTTCAGAATAAAAATAATCCTTCTTTGAAATAGCTTTTTTGACTTTTAATGGTTCAGCATTTAAAGCAGTTCTGTCCTTTCTTAGAAAGTGCTCTTGACGTTTCTTCATTGATCTTGGATGGTACATTCTCTGTCTTGAGTCTTGAGTGTAGCTAGAGAAGGTTGGAGATGAATTGCAGATCAAATCAGAGAGAAACAGAGTTGCTATCATTGTGCAGAAAACGGAGAATGGTTAACGTTCTTGGTTTGTCAGTTTGAACTTTCTTGAGCTTCAATAATCATTCTGGAGTTCCCGTTTTAAACGTTCTAGATTTCCTTTGTAATTGTCTTGTCATATGCCCAAATTGATCGAACTTTCTTGACATTTGATTTTTGGAATTTGCAGACTGTCATGACTTTTATCTGTCTTTGAGTCCTTTGATATTTGAGATCAAATAACCTTTTTGAGTCTGGATGGTTCCTACTTGTTCCTTGCCATGTACTGATTAGATATGAATAATTTCCAGGGAAGACTCTTTGTCAAAGAGATAGAAAAGGTTTGACCAATATGGTGTGATGGACAATTGTTGAAGCTGAAGATCATTCTCTGTTATGATGCAGAATGATCTTATTGTTGTCTTTTCTTGATTTGCTTGATTTTGTTCTTAATTAAATCCACTCAAAAACACATGTTAAATTAACATAACATTTTAGAATCAAAATTAACTTTCTTAATTAACCTTTGTTTATTTTCATCAAAACTTTAAATATAGAGTTTGTCTCAACATCTTCTAAATTTATAACTGTGTTTCGGGTTCCACCTCAGATTTCAAAAACTAGCCATTGTCTTGTTCAAATATACGGATTTCGGTCCAATTTAGTCGGGTAGTACGAAAGTCGCACGACAAGTCCAGATGAAATCGAGGACCGAGAGACACTTATAGCATTCTTCTTCTAAATTTATAATTGTGTTTCGAGTTCCGCATCAGATTTGAAACACTAACAATCGTCTTGCTCGAAAATACGGATTTCGGTCCATTTTACTCGGGTGGTACAAAAGTCGCCCGAAAAGTCCAGATGAAATCTAGGACTGAAAGACCCTTGTAGCATTCGTTTCCAAAATTTATAATTGTGTACGAAAATTGCTTGTGGATTGGAAGACCCTTGTAGCATTTTAGTCCAATTTTGTCGTGGGGTACGGAAATTGCTCGAAAAATCCAGATGAAATCGAGGACCGGGATGCCCTTACAGCATTCTTCTCCAAAATTTATAACTGTTATTCGGGTTTTGCGCTAGATTTCAAACACTAGCCATCGTCTGGTCTAAAAATACGAATTTCGGTCCATTTTTGTCGGGTGGTACGAAAATCGCCTGAAAAGACCAGATGAAATCGAGGACCAGGAGACCCTTATAACATTATTCTCCTAAATTTATAACTGAGTTTTGGGTTCCGCCTCAGATTTCAAACACTAGCAATTGTCTTGTTCAAAAATAAGGATTTCGGAACATGTTTGTTGGGTGGTACGAAAATCGCCCGAGAAGCCAAGATGAAATCGACGACTGGGAGACCCTTGTAGCATTCTTCTTCTAAATTTATAACTGAGTTTCAGGTTCCGCGTCAGATTTCAAACACTTGCAATCAGCTTGTTCGAAAATACGGATTTCAGTCCATTTTTTGTCGGGTGGTACGAAAATCACCCGAAAAGTCGAGATGAAATTGAGGACCGGGAGACCGTGATAGCATTTTTCTCCAAAATTTATTATTGGGTTTTAGGGTCCGCGCTAGATTTCAAACACTTGCCATTGTCTTCTCCGAATATATAGATTTCGATCGTTTTTTGTTAAGGGGTAAGAAAATCGCCTGAAAAGTCCAGATGAAATCGAGGACCGAGAAACCCTTATAGCATTCTTCTCCAAAATATATAACAGTATTTTGGATTCCGGGTCAGATTTCATACCCTAGCCATCGTCTGGTCCGAAAATATAGATTTTGGTCCATTTTTGTCGAGGGGTACGAAAATCGCCCGAAAGGTCCAAATGAAAATGACGACCGAGAGACCCTTATAGCATTCTTCTCCAAAATATATAACAGTATTTTGGATTCCGGGTCAGATTTCATACCCTAGCCATCGTCTGGTCCGAAAATATAGATTTTGGTCCATTTTTGTCGAGGGGTACGAAAATCGCCCGAAAGGTCCAAATGAAAATGACGACCGAGAGACCCTTATAGCATTCTTCTTCTAAATTTAATACAGTATTTCAGATGAAATCGACGGATTTCAATGCATTTTAGTCTAGTGGTATGAAAATCGAACGAAAAGTCCAGATGAAATCGAGGACTGGGAGACACTTATAGAATTCTTCTCTGAAGTTTATAATTGTGTTTCAGATTCCATATAATACCACTAGTTTTGATACAAAAGTCCTGATAATATCTTCACAATGTCAGATTTCAAACACTAGCCATCATCTTGTTCGAAAATACAGTTTTCTTTCCATTTTTGTCGGGTGGTACTAAATTTATAACAGTATTTCAGGTTCCGCGTCAAATTTCAAACACTCTCCCTCTTTTGGTCCGAAAATACAGATTTCGGTCCATTTTTGTCGGGTATTACGAAAATCGATCCAAAAGTCCAAATGAAATCGAGGACCAGGAAACCCTTATAGCATTCTTCTCCTTAATATATCACTGTGTTTCGAGATCCGCGTCAAATTTCAAACACTAGCAATCGTCTAGTCCGAAAATACATATTTTGGTCAATTTTTGTCGAGGGGTACGAAACTCGCCGGAAAAGTCTAGATGAAATCGAGGTCTGAGAGAACCTTATAGCATTCTTTTTCTAAATTTATAACTATGTTTCGGGTTCCGCGTCAGATTTGAAACACTAGCAATCATCTTATTCGAAAATCAGGATATCGGTCCAATTTAGTTGGGTGGCACGAAAATATCCTGAATTGTTCAGATGAAATTGTGGACCAGGAGACTCTTATTGCATTCTTGTCCTAAATTTATAACTATGTTTCAAGTTCCGCGTCAGATTTCAAACACTATCCATCGTCTTGTTCGAAAATACGGATTTCAGTCCATTTTTGTCATGTGGTACGAAAATCGCCCGAAAAGTCCATATGAAATCGAGGACCGAGAGACCCTTATAGCATTCTTCTTCTAAATTTATAAATGTCTTTCGGGTTCCACATCAGACTTCAATCACTAGCCATTATCTTTTTCGAAAATACGTGTATCGGTCCATTTTTGTCGGGTAGTATGAAAATCACCCAAAAAGTCCAGATGAAATCGAGGACCAAGAGACCCTTACAGTATTCTTCTCGTAAGTATATAAAAGTGTTTCGCGTTATGCGTCAGATTTCAAACACTAGACATCGTCTTGTTCCAAAATACGGATTTCGGTCCATTTT
>NC_021162.2:11561493-11571636 GCF_000331145.2 Cicer arietinum
TTAATATATAACAGTGTTTTGGATTCCGCATCAGATTTCAAACACTAGTAATTGTCTAGTCCGAAAATACAGATTTTGGTCAATTTTTGTCAAGGGGTATGAAAATCACCCAAAAAGTCCAAAGGAATTCGATGACCGAGAGACATTTATAGCATTCTTCTTCTAAATTTATGATTGTATTTCGGTTTCCGCATCATATTTCAAACACTAGCCATCGCCTTGTTTGAAAATACGGATTTCGGTCCATTTTAGTCGGGTGGTACGAAAATCGCCTGAAATGTCCAGATGAAATCGAGGACCAAGAGTCTATTATATCATTCTTCTCCGAAATTTATAATTGTGTTTCGTGATCCGCGTCAGATTTCAAACATTATCCAATGTCTTGTTAGAAAATACGTATTTCGGTCCATTTTTGTCGGGTGGTATGAAAATCGCCCCAAAAGCCCATATGAAATCGAGGATTAAGAGTCCCTTATAGCATTCTTCTTTTAAATTTATAACTATGTTTCGAGGTCGGCTTCAGATTTTAAATACTAGCCATCATCTTGTTCGAAAATACGGATATCGGTCCATTTTAGTCTGGTGGTACGAAAATCTACCGAAATGCCCAAATGAAATCGAGGACCAGGAGACTCTTATTGCATTCTTCTCCTAAATTTATAATAGTATTTCAGATTCCGCATCAGATTTAAAATACTAACCATAGTTTGGTTCGAAAAAAAGGATTTCAATTCATTTTTGTCGGGTGATTCGAAAATCGCACGAAAAGTACAAATGAAATCGAGGACCGAGAGACCCTTTTAACATTCTTCTCCTAAATTTATAATAGTGTTTCAGGTTCTGCATCAGCTTTCAAACACTAGCCATGGTCTGGTTTGAAAATACAGATTTTGATCCATTTTTGTTGAGGAGTACGAAACTCGCCCGAAAAGTTCAGATGAAATTGAGGACCGAGAGTCCCTTATAGTATTCTTCTTTTTAATTTATAACAGTGTTTCGGTTTTCGAGTCAAATTTCATACACTAGCCATCATCTTGTTTGAAAATACGGATTTCGATCCATTTGAGTCAGGTGGTACAAAAATAGCCCGAAATATCCAGATGAAATCGAGGACCAAGAGACTCTTATAACATTCTTCTCCTAAATTTATAACTGTGTTTCGTTTTCCGCGTCAGATTTCAAACACTATCCATCATCTTGTTCGAAAATACGGATTTCGGTCCGATTTTGTCGGGTGGTACACAAATTGCCCAAATAGTCCACATGAAATCGAGGATCGGGAGAGCCATATAGAATTCTTCTCCTAAATATATAACAGTGTTTGAAGTTCCATATCAAATTTCAAACACTAGCCATCGTCTGGTCCGAAAATACAGATTTTGGTCCATTTTTGTAGAGGGTCGTACGAAAATCGCACGAAAAGTCCAGATGAAATCGAGAACCGAGAGACCCTTTTCACATTCGTCTCCTAAATATATAACAGTGTTTCAGGTTCCGCTTGAGATTTCAAACACTAGCCATCGTCTAGTTTGAAAATACAGATTTTTGTCCATTTTTGTCGAGTGGTACGAAAATTGCCGAAAAGTCCAGATGAAATCGAGGATCGAGAGACCCTTATAGCATTTTTCTTCTAAATATATAACAGTGTTTCGGGTGTTAGGTCAGATTTCAAACACTAGCCTCGTCTAGTTCAAAAATACCGATTTAGATCCATTTCAGTCGGGTGGTACGAAAATAACCCGAAATGTCCAGATGAAATCGAGGACCAAGAGACTCTAATAGCATTCTTCTCCTAAATTTATAATTGTGTTTCGGGTTCCGCATCAGTTTTCAAACACTATCCATTGTCTTGTTCGAAAATACGAATTTCGGTCCATTTTTGTTGGGTGGTACGATAATCTCCCCAAAACACTGTTATATATTTAGGAGAAGAATTCTATAAAGGTCTCCCGGTCCTCGATTTCATATGGACTATTCAGGCGATTTTCGTTCCACCCGACAAAAATGGACCAAAATCCGTATTTTCGGACCAGACGATGGCTAGAGTTTGAAATTTGACATGGAACCCGAAATACAATTATCAATTTAGAAGAAGAATGCTATAAGGGTCTCTCGGTCATCAATTTCATCTGGACTTTTCGGGCGATTTTTGTACCCCTCGACAAAAATGGACTAAAATCTATATATTCGGACCAGACGATGGCTAGTGTTTGAAATCTGACCCGGAATCCGAAACACTGTTATGTATTTAGGAGAAGAATGATATAAGGGTCTCCCGGTCGTTGATTCATAGGGTATTTTTGGGTGATTTTCGTACCACCCGACTTAAATGGACCGAAATTCATATTTTTGAATAAAACAATGGCTAGTGTTTGAAATCTGACACGGAACTCATAAAACATTTATAAATTTAGGAGAAGAATGCGATAAGGGTCTCTTGGACCTCGATTTATCTTGTCTTTTCAGGCGACTTTCTAACCCCTCGACAAAAAAAGGACCGAAATCTATATTTTCGGACCGGACGAAAGCAAGTGTTTGAAATCTGCCGCTGAATTTAAAAACCAGTAACAAATTTTGAAGAAGAATGCTATAAGGGTCTCCGGGTCCTCGATTTCATTTGGGCTTTTTGGGCGTTTTTCGTACCTCCCGACAAAAATGGACCGAAATCAGTATTTTCGAACAAGACAATTGTTAGTGTTTGAAATCTGAGGCGGAACCCAAAACTCAGTTATAAATTTAGTAGAAGAATTCTATAAGCGTCTTCTGGTCCTCGATTTCACCTGGTCTTTTCGGGAGATTTTTGTATCACTTGACAAAAATGGACTGAAATTCGTGTTTTCGGACCAGACGATGGCTAGTGTTTAAAATTTGACATGGAATCCAAAACACTGTTATATATTTAGGAGAAGAATGCTATAGGGTATCCTGGTCCTCGATTTCATTTGGACTTTTTGGGCGATTTTCATACGATCCAACCAAAATGGACCGAAATCCGTATTTTCGAAAAAGACTATGGCTTGTGTTTGAAATTTGACGCGGAACCCGAAACACATTTATAAATTTTGGAGAAGAATGATATAAGGGTCTCCCGGTCCTAGATTTCATCTGGACTTTTCTGCCTACTTTCGTATTACCAGACTAAAATGGACCAAAATCCATATTTTCGAACAAGACAATTGTTATTGTTTAAAATCTGATCCAGAACACGAAACACAGTTATAAATTTAGAAGAAGAATGCTAAAATACAAGACGATTGTTTTGTATTTTATAACGAAGATAATAATAACATATAATAAAATAGAGTTGTCAAATAAAGTAATAATAACTTAATTATTACAGAACTCTATTTTATTAAATCTTATTATTATATTCATTTTGTAGTTGTACTTATTAAGGAAAATAATAATAACATATAACACAATTGAGCTATCAAATAAATATGTAATTATTACTTTAAAACGAAGATAATAATTACATATAATAATATACGTTATTATTTGACAACCTTATTTTTTATATGTTATTATATTTTTCGTTATATAGTAGTACTTTAAAACGAAGATAATAATTACATATAATAATATAGAGTTGTTAAATAAAGTAATAATTACTGAATTATTACACAACTCTATCTATTTTATTAAATGTTATTATTATCTTCATTTTATAGTTGTACTTAATAACAAAAATTATAACAACATATAACAAAATTGAGTTGTCAAATAAAGTAATAGTTACAAATTTATTTGATAAACTGAATTTTATTATATGTTATTATTATCTTCATTTTATAGTTGTACTTAATAACAAAAATTATAACAACATATAACAAAATTGAGTTGTCAAATAAAGTAATAGTTACAAATTTATTTGATAAACTGAATTTTATTATATGTTATTTTTATCTTCGTTACGAAGTAAAACTGTAAAACGAAGATTATAATAACATATAAGAAAATAGTGTTGTTAAACAAAGTAATAATTACTGAATTATTACACAACTCTATCTATTTTATTAAATGTTATTATTATCTTCATTTTATAGTTGTACTTAATAACAAAAATTATAACAACATATAACAAAATTGATTTGTCAAATAAATTTGTAAATATTACTTTATGTAATTTTTACTTTATTTGACAACTCTGTTTTATTATATGTTATTATTATCTTTGTTATGTAATAAAACTATAAAACGAAGATAATAATAACATATAATAAAAAATTATTTTCAAATAAAGTAATAATTACATCACAATAAAGATAACCCTAAATACTAAACACTGAACCTAATTACATCTTTGTTATGTTATTATTATCATTTGTAGTCATACTTCACAATGAAGATAACCCTAAATACTAAACACCGAACCTAAAACCCAAAACCCTAAATCCTAAACCTTAAACACTGAACCCTAAAACCTAAACTTTTAACCCTGAATCCGGAACCCTAAACTTTAAACCCTAATCCGTAAACGTGATTTCAGAAACCCTAAACATGATATTTTAAATGGACCCAAATCCATATTTTTGTGCCAGATGAATGCTAGTATTTGAAATCTGATGTGAAACGCGAAACAAAATTATAAATTAAGGATAAGAATACTATAAGGGTCTCAAGGTCTTCAATTTCATCTAGAGTTTTCAGTCAATTTTTGTACCACACGAGAAAAATGGACCGAAATCCATATTTTCAGATAAATCGATGGCTAGTTTTTGAAATCTGACGCAGAACCTGAAACACAATTATAAAGTTAGGAGAAGAATGCTATAAGGTTCTCCCAGTCCTAGATATCATCTTGACTTTTCGGGTGATTTTCGTACCACTAAACAAAAATGGAATGAAATGCTTATTTTCGGACTAGATGATAACTAGAGTTTAAAATCTGACGTGAAACCCGAAACACAGTTAAAAATTTAGGAGAAGGGTGCTATAAGGGTCTCGCGGTCCTTGATTTCAAGGGGACTTTTCGGGCGATTTCGTACCATCCAACAAAAATGAACAGAAATCCATTTTTTCGGACCAGACGATGGCTATTATTTGAAACCAAACCTGAAAAACGAAACACAATTATAAATTTAGAAAACAATGCTATAAGGGTATCCCAGTACTCGATTTCCCTAATTAGGTAGTTGTACTTCATATCGAAGATAATAGTAACATATAATAAAATAGAGTTGTTAAATAAAGTAATAATTACATATTTATTAGACAACTCTATTTTGTTAAATATTATTATTATCTTCGATTTGTAGTTGTACATAACACAAAGATAATAATAACATATAATAAAACAGAGCTATCAAATAAATTAATTATTACAAATTTATTTAACAACTCTATTTTTTTATATATTATTATTATCTTAGTTACAAAGTAAAACTATAAAAGGAATATAATAATAACATATAATAAAATAGTGTTGTCAAATAAAGTAATAATCACATATTTATTAGACAACTCTATTTTGTTAAATGTTATTATTATCTTCGTTTGGTAGTTGTATTTAATAACGAAAATTATATTAACGAATAACAAAATTGAGTTGTCAAAATAATTTGTAAATATTACTTTATTTGACAACTCTACTTTGTTAAATGGTATTATTATCTTTGTTTTGTAGTTATATTTAATAATGAAAATAATAATAACATATAACACAATTGATCCATCAAATAAATATGTAATTATTACTTTATTTGACAACTCTATTTTATTATATGTTATTGTTTTTTTCTATTATATAGTAGTACTTTATAACAAACATAATAATACCATATAATAAAATAGTGTTATCAAATAAAGTAATAATTACATATTTATTTGATAAATTCAATTTTATTATATGTTATTATTATCTTCGGTATAAAGTAAAACTATAAAACAAAGATAATAATAACAAATAATAAATTAGTGTTATCAAATAAAGTAATAACTACTTATTTATTACACATCTCTGTTTTATTAAATGTTATTATTGTCTTGATTTTGTAGTTTTACTTAATAACGAAAATTATAATAACATAAAGCAAAATTGAGTTGTGAAATAGACTTGTAAATATTACTTTATTTCACAACACTATTTAATTAAATGTTATTATTATTTTTGTTTTATAGTTGTTCTTAGTAACGAAAATAATAATAACATATAACACAATTGATCCATCAAATAAATATGTAATTATTACTTTATTTGACAACTCTATTTTATTATATGTTATTGTTTTTTTCTATTATATAGTAGTACTTTATAACAAACATAATAATACCATATATTAAAATAGTGTTGTCAAATAAAGTAATAATTACATATTTATTTGATAAACTCAATTTTATTATATGTTATTATTATATTCGTTATAAAGTAAAACTACAAAACGAAGATAATAATAACATATAATAAAATAGTGGTTTCAAATAAAGTAATAATTACTTATTTATTGCACAACTATATTTTATTAAATGTTATTATGATATTCGTTTTGTAGTTGTACTTAATAACGAATTTATAATAACATATAACAAATTTGAGTTGTCATATATTGCACAACTATGTTTTATTTGACAACTCTATTTCATTATATGTTATTATTATCTTCGTTATTTACTTGTACTTTTTAACAAAGATAATAATAACATATAATAAAATAGAGTTGTCAAATAAAGTAATAATTACATATTTATTTGACAACTCTATTTTATTAAATGTAATTATAATAACAAATAATACAATTGAGTTGTCAAATAAATATGTAATCATTACTTTACTTTACAACTCTATTTTATTATATGTTATTATTTTCTTTGTTATACAATAGTACTTGATAATGAAGATAATAACTTATCATACAATAGAGTTGTCAAATAAAAGAATAATTACATATATATTTGATAAATTTAATTTTAATATATGTTATTATTATTTTCGTTATGAATTAAAACTATAAAATGAAGATAATAATAACATATAATGAAATAGTGTTTTCCAATAAAGTAATAATTACTTATTTATTACACAACTGTATTTTATTAAATGTTATTATTATCTTCATTTTGAAGTAACAACATATAACAAAATCGAGTTGTCAAATAAATTTGTAAATATTACTTTATGTAATTTTTACTTTATTTGACAACTCTTTTTTATTATATGTTATTATTATCCTTGTAATGACATTAAACTGTAAAACGAAGATAATAATAACATATAATCAAATAGAGTTATCAAATAAAATAATAATAAGATATTCATTTGGCAACTCTATTGTATTATATGTTATTATTATCTAGGCTTTGTATTTCTTTTTCATAACGAAGATAATAATAACATATAATAAAATATTATTTTCAAATAAAGTAATAATTACATCTTTATTTGACACTTTGTTTTGTTATAGGTTACTATCATATTCATTTTGTAGTCCTACTTCGCAATGAAGATAACACTAAATAATAAACACTGAACCTTAAAACCAAAACCCTATATCCTAAACCTTAAACACTGAACCCTATACCTTAAATAAATATGTAATAATTACTTTATTTGACAACTCTATTTTATTATATGTTATTATTATCTTCATTATGAACTAAAACTATAAAAAAAGATAATAACAATATATAACAAAATTGAGTTGTCAAATAAATATGTAATTATTACTTTATTTGACAACTCTATTTTGTTAGGGTTTAGTGTGTTGGGCTTTTTAGGGTTTAAAAAATCAAGTTTCGTGTGTTAGGTTGTTATGAAGAACAACTACATAACAAAGATAATAAAAAGATATAATAAAATAGAGTTGTCAAATAAATATGTAATTATTATTTTATTTGACAACTCTATTTTATTATATGTTATTATTATCTTCATTATGAACTAAAACTATAAAAAAAGATAATAACAATATATAACAAAATTGAGTTGTCAAATAAAATAATAATTACATATTTATTTGACAACTCTATTTTATTATATGTTATTATTATCTTCATTATGAACTAAAACTATAAAAAAAGATAATAACAATATATAACAAAATTGAGTTGTCAAATAAATATGTAATTATTATTTTATTTGACAACTCTATTTTATTATATGATACAATTATCTTTATCATGTAGTTTACTTCATAACGAAGATAATAGAAACATATAATAAAATAGAGTTGTCAAATAAAGTAATAATTACATATTTATTTGACAACTCAATTTTGTTATATATTGTTATTATCTTTTTTTATAGTTTTAGTTCATAATGAAGATAATAATAACATATAATAAAATAGAGTTGTCAAATAAATATGTAATTATTTATTTATTTGACAACTCAATTTTGTTATATGTTATTATTAACTTCGTTTTATAGTTATACTTAAGAATGAAGATAATTATAACATATAATAAATTAGATTTGTCAAACAAATAAGTAATGACAAAGATAATAATAAAATATAATAAAAATGGGTGGTCAAATCAAGTAATAATTACATTTTTATTTGACAACTCTATTTTATTATATGTTATAATTATCTTCATTCTTAAGTATAACTATAAAACGAAGTTAATAATAACATATAATAAAATAGAGTTGTCAAATAAAATAATAATTACATATTTATTTGACAACTCTATTTTATTATATGTTATAATTATCTTCATTCTTAAGTATAACTATAAAACGAAGTTAATAATAACATATAATAAAATAGAGTTGTCAAATAAAGTAATAATTACATTTTTATTTGACAACTCAATTTTCTTATATTTTTTTTATTATTTTCATTTTGTAATTATACTAAATAACGAAAATAATAATAACGTATAACAAAATTTAGTTGTAAAATAAATAAAAAACGAAGAAAATAATAACATATAATAAAATAGAGTTATCAAATAATGTAATAATTAAATATTTATTTGACAACTCTATTTTAATATTATCTTCGTTTATTAGTTTAAAATCATAACGAAGATAATAATAACATATAATAAAATAGAGTTGTCAAATAAAGGAATAATTACATATTTATTTTACAACTCAATTTTGTTATATGTTATTATTATTTTCGTTATTTATTACAACTACAAAACGAATATAGTAATAATGTATAATAAAATAGAGTTGTCAAACAAATATATAATTATTAATTTATTTGACAACTCTATTTTAATATTATCTTCGTTTATTAGTTTAAAATCATAACGAAGATAATAATAACATATAATAAAATAGAGTTGTCAAATAATGTAATAATTAAATATTTATTTGACAACTCTATTTTATTATATGTTATTATCATCTTTGTTTTGTATTTGTTTTTCATAACGAAGATAATAATAATATATAATAAAATATTATTTTCAAATAAAGTATTAATTATATCTTTATTTGACAACTTAATTTTATTATGAAGATAACCATTAATACTAAACACATTACCTTAAGGCCAAAACCCTAAATCCTAAACCTTAAACCCTGAATCCTAAACCCTAAATTGTTAACTCTAAATCCTGAACCCTAAACTCTAAACCCCAATCCCTAAATATGATTTCTGAAACCCTAAACATGATTTTTTTTAACCCTAAACGGCCTAACGCACTAAACCCTAATAAAATAGAGTTGTCAAATGAATATATAATTATTACTTTATTTGACAACTCTATTTTATTATATATTATTACTATCTTCTTTATGAAGTCAAACTATAAAACAAAGATAATAATAACATATAATAAAAACATATAACAAAATTGAGTTGTCAAATAAAGATGTAATTATTACTTTATTTGACAACTCTATTTTATTATATATTATTACTATCTTCTTTATGAAGTCAAACTATAAAACAAAGATAATAATAACATATAATAAAATATAATTATCAAATAAAGAAATAATTATATATTTATGTGAGAACTCTATTTTATTATATGTTATTACTATCTTCCTTATGCAGGCAAACTTTAAAATGAAGATAATAATAACATATAATAAAAACATATAACAAAATTGAGTTGTCAAATAAAGATGTAATTATTACTTTATTTGACAACTCTATTTTATTATATATTATTACTATCTTCTTTATGAAGTCAAACTATAAAACAAAGATAATAATAACATATAATAAAAACATATAACAA
>NC_021162.2:11571945-11575621 GCF_000331145.2 Cicer arietinum
AAAGAAAAGACCAAATCGGACACATATTTGTCATTCTTTATTTGATAACGTTAAACTAAAATAAAGTTAAGGGACCACGAGTGGTATTTAGCCTATATGTTATTACTATCTTCGTTTTATAGTTTTAATTCATAAGGAAGATAATAATAACATATAATACAATAGAGTTGTCAAATAAAGTAATAATTACATCTTTAATTGTCAACTCTATTTTATTAGGGTTTAGTGTGTTAGGATGTTTAGGGTTTAAAAAAATCCTGTTTAGGGTTTAAGAAATCACGTTTAGGGATTAGGATTTAGGATTTCGGGTTTAGGCGATGGCAAGTGATTAATATCTGCCGCGAAACCCGAAACACAGTGATTAATTTAGGAGAAGAATGCTAGGGTCTCCGGGTCCTCGATTTCATTTGGCATTTTCGAACGATTTTCGTGCCACCGAACAAAAGCGGATTGAAATCCGTATTTTTGGACCAAACGATGGCTAGTGTTTTAAATCTATCGTGGAACCCAAAACACATTTATAGATTTAGGAGAAGAATGCTATAAAGGTATCCCGGTCCTCGATTTCATATGGACTTTTCGGGCATTTATCGTACCACCCTACAAAATAGATCAAAATCCGTATTTTCGGACCAAATGATGGCTAGTTTTAGAAATCAAATGCGGAACCCATAACAGAGTTATAAATGTATGAGAAGAATTCTACAAGGGTCTCCCGGTCCTCGATTTCATCTCGACTTTTCTGGCGATTTTCTTACCACCAGACAAAAATGGAACAAAATCTATATTTTCGGAACAAACGATGGCTAGTGTTTGAAATATGACGCTGAACCCGAAACACAAATATAAATTTAGGAGAAGAATGTTACAAGGGTATACCGGTCCTCAATTTCATCTAGACTTTTTGGGGGATATTTGTACCACTAGATAAAGATGGATTGAAATCCGTATTGTTTGACCAAACGTTGGCCAGTGTTTAGAAATTTCGTGGAACCCAAATGACAATTATAAAATTAGGAGAAGAATGCTTTAAGGGTCTCTGGTCCTCGATTTCATCTGGACTTTTCGGGCAATTTTATTACTACCCGACAAAAATGGACGGAAATCCATATTTTCGTACAAGATGATAGTTAGTATTTGAAATCTAACGCGGAACCCTAAACACAATTATAAATTTAGGAGAAGAATGCTATAAGGGTCTTCGGGTCGTCGATTTCATCTAGACGTTTTGGGTGATTATCGTACCACCTCAAAAAAATGGACCGCAATCCGTATTTTCGGACCCGACGATGACTATTATTTTAAATCTGACGCAGAACCCGAAACAAAATTATAAATTTAGTTGAAGGATTCTATAATGGTCTCTCAGTCCTCGATTTCATCTAGACGTTTCCAACAATTTCCATACCACCCGACAAAAATGGACCAAAATTCGTATTCTCGGACCAGACGATGGTTAGTGATTGAAATATGACTCGGAACCCGAAATATAGTTATAAATTTATGAGAAGAATGCTATAAGGGTCTCTCGGACCTCGATTTCATCTGGAATTTTCGGCCGATTTTCGTACCACTCGATTAAAATGGACCAAAATCTTTACTTTGGGACCAGACGATGGCTAGTGTTTAAAATCTTATGTGGAATTTGAAAGACAAATATAAATTTATGAAAAGAACGCTATAAGGGTCTCCAGATCATGGATTTCATCTGGACTTTTCGAGTGATTTTCATACCACCCTACAAAAATTAATCGAAATTTGTATTTTTGGACCAAACGATGGCTGGTGTTGGAAATTTAACGTGGAACCCAAACCACAGTTATAAATCTAGGAGAGAAATTCTTCAAGAGTCTCTAGGTCCTCGATTTCATTTGGACTTTTCATGCGATTTCCGTACCATCTAACAAAAATGGACCGAAATCTGTATTTTCAGACAAGACAATGGTTAGTGTTTAAAATCTAATCCTGAACTAGAAACAACAGTTATAAATTTAGGAGAATAATGCTTTAAGGGTTTCCGGGTCCTCAATTTCATCTGAACAGTTTGGGCGATTTTTGTTCCACCCGACAAAAATAAACTGAAATCCATATTTTCCGGCCAAACAATGGCTAGTGTTTCATTTGAACTTTTCGGGCGATTTTTGTACCACTTGACAAAAATAAATCAAAATGCGTATTACACTATCGCTAGTATTTGAAATCTAACACGGATCCCGAAACACAATTATAAATTTAGGAGAAGAATGCTATAAGGGTCTCGCGGTCGTCAATTTCATCTGGACTTTTCGAGCAATTTTCATACCACCTGACAAAAATGGACCGAAATCCATATTTTCGGACCAAACGATGGCAAGTGTTTGAAATCTAAACCAAAACACGAAACACAATTTTAGATTTAGGAGAAGAATGCTTAAGGTTCTTCAGGTCCTCGTTTTCATTTGGACTTTACATGCGATTTTCATACGACTAAACAAAAATTGGCCAAAATTCGTATTTTCGGACTAGACAAAGACTAGTATTTGCAATTAGACAAGGAACCTGAAACCCGAAACACAATGATAAAGTTAGGAGAACAATGCTATATGGGTCTCTCGGTCCTCGATTTCGTCTAGACGTTTCGGGTGATTTTCCTACCACCCGACAAAAACGGACCAAAATCCATATTTTCGGACTACACGATGGCTAGTGTATGAAATCTGATGCGAAACCAGAATCAAAGTTATAAATTTAGGAGAAGAATGCTAAAAGGGTCTCCGTGTCCTCAATTTCAACTAGACTTTTCGGGCGATTTTCGTACCAACCGACAAAAACGAACCAAAATACGTATTTTCGGACCAAATGGTGGCTAGTATTTGAAAACTGACACAGAACTCAAATCACAGTAATAAATTTAGGAGAAGAATGCTATAAGGGTTTCCAAGTTGCGATTTCATCTAGACTTTTTGACCGATTTTCGTACCACAAGACATAAATGGACTGAAATCCTTATTTCTGGACCAGACGTTGGCTAGTGTTAGAAATCTGACGCGAAACTCAAAAATAAGTTATAAATTTAAGAGAAAAAATACTATAAGGGTCTCCAGGTCTTCGATTTCATATGGACTTTTTAGGCGATTTTGGTACCACACGACAAAAATTGACCGAAATCCATATTTTCGGAGCAAACGATAGCTAGTGTTTGTAACCTAACGCGCAACCTGAAACACCATTTTAAAGTTAGGAAAATATTTCTATAAGGGTCTCCTAGTCCTCGATATAATCTAAACTTTTTGGGAGATTTTCGTATTATCCGACAAAAATGGACTGAAATCCGTATTTTTGGACCACACGATGGTTAATGTTGAAATTATGATGTGGAACCCGAGACAGTGTTATAATATTAGTAGAAGAATGCAATAAGGGTCTCCCGGTCCTCGGTTTTATTTGGACTTTTCGGGCGATTTTCGTACCACCAGACAAAAATGGACTGAAATCTGTATCTTGGGCCCAGACGATAGGTAGTGTTTGGAATCCCCAAAACACATTTATCAATTTAGTAGAAGAATGCTATAATGGTCTCTCGATCCTTGATTTTATATGGGCTTTTCGATCGATTTTCGTACCACCCAACAAAAAGGGACCGAAATATGTATTTTCGAACTAGAAAATGGCTAGTGTTTGAGATTTGACGCATAAC
>NC_021162.2:11575802-11578089 GCF_000331145.2 Cicer arietinum
AAAATGGACTGAAATTGGTATTTTCAGACAAATCGATGGCTAGTGTTTGAAATCTGACGTGGAACCTGAAACACAATTATAAAGTTAGGAGAAGAATGCTATATGGTTCTCCCAGTCCTCGATATCATCTTGACTTTTCTGGCGATTTTCGTACCACCCAACAAAAATTGTATGAAATCCTTATTTTCGGACTAGATGATAACTAGTGTTTAAAATCTGATCTGGAACCCGAAACACAATTATAAACTTTGGAGAAGAATGCTATAAGGGTCTCCTGGTCCTCGATTTCATGTGGACGTTTCGGGCAATTTTCGTACTGTGACACCCTAATCCCCAAATAAAACAAATTTAATTTTTTCATATTTTTAAAACTGCGAACTTCAAATAACTAAATATAAAAACTTCCAAACATATTTATTTATTATTAAGATAAAGACTATCATATAATCCTAAACACGTCAAATAAATTCAATGGTTCCATCCACTTAACAACATGAAATCACAATATCAGACAACATAATCCTTTTTGAAGTGCACACACTTATGTTTTAAATTAAGTGCAAAAGTAGTCCCAACCCGATGTCACTATAAGAGCGGGAATACCCAAAATAAAAATGCTCAAAATAACATCAACACAATGCATATAATAAGAGTCTCCAAGACATGATGGCTTCCACCTCTCTGATGATACTAGTCATTACCTTCAACTTACAACTCGTCTGCGTCCGTCGCAAACGCCAAACACAAACAACAAGGGGTGAGTATCGAAATTATGTAACAGTATAAAATACATGAGGAGAACACGCAAGCAATCAAATTATGACAACCTCAAAAGCAGTCAAGTGTATAATAACAACGATTCATCAAATTCTTTCACAATAAGACAATCACAAGGATGAAATGTTATGCATGTCCTATACTCTATACTTCATCCTTTGGTACCATTCAACTCTGAAGTACTTGGCTAGGAGGCCTGATACTATGCCACTACAAGAGCTGACGAACAATTCATGAATGGCCAAGTCCTCATAGATCCCCTCAACTCAACCTGAGACACATATACGCGACGGTCGGGGTACTCTTGTGTTGCACGGTAGCTCCCGGCCTTAGGGAATAACCCACTAATCCACTTAGGAATTCCCCACTAGAGGTACCCCAAGGTCTTTCAGTCTTACCTTACAGTTGGACTGTAGCCCTCCACGATCACGCTCATTCAGTTGTACTTCCCTGAATCACTAGGTTTGTCAAACCCCCCTATATGATGACAAAATAGGTCTAACTCCAAAATCACAACCCAATAAATTTCAGTTTGACTTCACCATATTCATCATTATATATGTATATCAGTCAATCACAATATAATCCAATATTTTGGTTTGCACTACTCGCAATGCATCATCCAGTCTTATCAATAACAAAATAAATGATCAAACAACTTGCACATTCAAGTAATATCACAATTTCATTCAAGTAGCAAGAACACTCCAGCACATCTCATTCACACAGTAACAATCAACATAGTATTCATAAAATCAGACGGCATGCAATCTTGATATAAATAAATTCACGACAATTCTATAGGTTGCTAAATTATATTTTAGTCCTCGCTATTACCATTCACATTTTATTAATTAATTATTATAACTCAATAGGGCTCATCTGTATGTAGTAAGCCCCGAATGAACATCTGGGAATTTCAGCATTCCCATTCATTTCACGTTATTTAATACTCATAAAATCGAACCTCATCTCACCCCTTACCTCGATTGAAGATTTCGTCCAATTAATCTGATATGCTAACGGGTCGTTTCTTTGTCGGTCGTCGTCTCTAATAGTCCGCGAGGGAATTATAGCCACACAACCACCAAATAGAAATAAATTACTTACTATAAATAAATGAATAAATAAAGAAATAAATAAATAAATAAATAAATAAATAATAAAATAAAATAAATGATAAATAAATAAATTAGTAAATGAATAAATACATAATAAAATAAATAAATAAATTATCTACTATTTGTATTACAACCTAGAAATATATATATAATACCATACATGCTTATGCTTATATTAATATAAATAGACATGTTATTTAAAATAAATGAAAAATAACGTAATTATATATTACTAAATAAATATAGTGTATGTATGATTTTGATATTACAATATTCTAACAATATATGGTATGTATTGAAAGGAAAGTAACAAAGCTACTGGCTACACGAATAGAATTAGATTCTTTAAGATATAAATTTTAAACTGTAGACACGTTTATATAAATGCA
>NC_021162.2:11578862-11579883 GCF_000331145.2 Cicer arietinum
CATCTGGCTTTGGACTTCCCACGTAGCACTTTCACCAGTAGCACCTCCCCAGACAACCTTAACCAATGAAATCGTCTTACCCCTTAATTCTTTGGTCTTTTGGTCCTCAATCTGTAGCGGTAAGGTCTCAAAAGTTAGACTCTCTTTTATTTGGACCTTGTTTGACTCAATCACGTGTGAGGGATTGAAAATGTAATTGCAAAGTTGAGACATGTGAAAGACACTATGAAGATTAGAAAGAGAACGATGTAATGCGATCTGATATGCCACGTTACCGTCACGTTTAAGAATCTGGTAAGGTCCTATAAACCGAGGAGTAAGCTTTTGCATTTTTAATGCCCGACCAACCCCAGTTGTTGGAGTAACTCTCAGAAATACATGATCACTTTCTTGAAATTCGAGGTTTTTGCTTCTTTTTATCATGGTATCTTTTGCCTACTCTGAGATGCTCTCATCTTTTCCTGAATTATTTTTACTTTACTAGTAGTCTGTTGAACAATCGCAGGTCCTAGCACAAGGTTATCACTCGTCTCAATCCAACACAGAGGGGTCCTACACCTTCTTCCATACAACGCCTCAAAAGGGTCATTTCAATGTTAGAGTGGAAACTATTGTTATAGGTAAACTCTATAAGTGGCAAAGAGCTATCCCAACTTCCATTTTGTTCCAACACACAAGCTCTCAACAAGTCTTCTAGGGATTGATTGGTTCACTCAGTCTAACCCTTGCCAAAACTTAGAGGTAAACCTAGGGTCTCTGTCATAGACTACACTTGATGGGATTCCATGCAACTTCACAATTTCCTTTATGTATATTTCAGCTAACCTTTCCATAGAATAAGTTATGTTTATCGGAATAAAGTGAGCAGATTTAGTTAATCTATCCACAATAACCCAAATACAATCGTACCTTTTTGGAGTTCGAGGTAAGCCTACAACAAAGTCCATAGAGATGCTATCCTACTCAGGAATACTCAAAGGTTGCATCAAACCTGAAGGTTTTTGGTGTTCTACCTTAGACT
>NC_021162.2:11581009-11591504 GCF_000331145.2 Cicer arietinum
AATCTTTAAGAAATTCCATCCACCTACTTTGTCTCATGTTCAACTCCTTATGGTAAAAAAGATACTTAAGGCTCTTATGGTCACTAAAAACCTCAAATCTAGATCCATATATATAATGTCTCCACATCCTAAGTACAAAGATGATTGTTGCTAGTTCTAGGTCATGGGTAGGGTAGTTCCTCTCATGAATCTTCAGTTGCCTAGAAGCATATGCTACCACCTTCCCATCTTGCATAAGTACTCCACCTAATCCTAAACCATACGCATCACAATATATTACGAAGGGTTCACTCAGGTCAGGTAATACTAAGATCGGTGCAGAGCTCAATCGTTTCTTAAGCTCTTGGAAACTATTGTCACAATGGGTATCCCACATGAAGAATTCCCCTTTTCGGGTCAACTTAGTTAAAGGTAAGGCCAACTTGGAAAGTCCTTCTATGAACCTACGATAATAACCAACCAATCCTAGGAAACTTCTAATCTCAGTCACTGACTTAGGTGTTTTTCATTCTAATACACTCTCCACCTTGGCAGGATCAACGGCTATTCCACATTTTGAAATTACATGTCCTAGGAAACTTACTTCCTCTAACCAAAATCCACACTTAGACAACTTGGTAAATAATTGTTTCTCTTTAAGGGTTTGCAAAACTATCCTTAAATGTTCGCCATGCTCTTCCTTAGTCTTAGAGTACACCAAGATATCATCTATAAACACAACCACAAATGAGTCTAGGTAAGGGTGAAAGATCCGGTTCATGTAATCCATAAACACTACTGGTGCATTAGTCACACCAAAAGGCACAACCAAATACTCATAATCGCCATAAAGGGTTCTAAAGGCAGTTTTAGGGATATCAGAAGACTTCACTCGGATATGATGTTAACCTGATCTCAAGTCGATCTTACTAAACACACAGAATCCTCTCAATTGGCCCATAAGGTTATCTATCCTGGGTAGCGAATACTTATTCTTGATTGTCACTTTATTAAGTTGGCGGTAATCCACACACAACCTCATCGAGCCATCCTTCTTCTTAACCAACAACACAGGTGCACCCCATGGCGACACACTAGGCCTTATAAATTGTTTATCTAAAAGCTCTTCCAATTGCTTCTTAAGCTCAAACAATTCGAAGGGATACATCTTATACAATGCATTGGATATGGGTCCAGTACCTGGTACAAGGTCAATGCTAAACTCAATCTCACGCTCTGGTGGTAAACTAGTGACATCTTCAGGGAATTCACACACAATAGGAACATCTCGTATTACCACTTTTTCTTCAAATTCCAATCAGGCTAGGATCATGTATAACTGAGCATCTCCTTTCAAGAATGCCTTCACTTGGTTGGCGGATATATTGCTAGGCTTATCCCTCTCTTCTGACTCCATGAATTCAATGGTTTTACTAAAAAAATCTACACGGACACGGTTGACAGATAGCCAATCCATACCAAGAATCACATCAACCAGACGCAAAGGTAAACACAGTAAGTCAACTCGGAAGTCCCTTCCACACACATGGATAGAAATGTCAAGACAAACACTAGAGGTATCAATATAATCACTAGTTGGGGTATTCACAATCAAATCATACTGCAAATGAGATACATATAGTCCTAAACGTCTAAACAGTCAAGAGACACAAAGGAATGAGTGGCACCACAATCAAATAGCATAAATAAAGGAGTATCACTTATGAGACATGTACCTTGGATCAAGTTGTCTTTCTCAGACGCTCCTGCACCACTGAGGGCAAAGACTCTTCCATTGGATTTAGGTCAGCTGGCTTGGGAACTCTGGTTTCCAGGTTGTGGAGTTTTCCTTGGGTAGGGGCATGTGGTGCTAATGTGGCCTTGTTGTTGAAAATTAAAACAAGTAATTCCAGCATCTCTACATTCATATTCCATGTGACCTTGCTTACCACACCTGTGACATCGGATAGGAGTAGCTGGATCACCATTATTGCCATTGTTGTTGCTCGAGACTTGACTCCTGTTGTTACTATTTACGTTACTAACTCCTCGTCCATTGGGGTTTCCTCTACCACTCCCATAACTATAACTATTTCCATTTCTTTTTCCGTTACCACTACTAGCTCCTTTTTCAGCTGAAAAACTGTATTGTTGATGATTCAGACGACTTACCGATTTACTATGAGGAAAAGAGTAAGGTTTTCCTCTATTATGATGCATAGGCCTCTTGTCCTTCTGGGTTCCAGTGTTTCGGCAATGTGCCTTTTCAGCACGACTATCCTCATCATAAATCCTACTCTTATTCACTAGGGTAGGAAAGTCACGGATCTCTTGCATTCCAACCTATTTCTTGATCTCTGACCTGAGTCCCATTTCAAACTTGATGCACTTAGAATTTTCTCTTGCCTCTCCAACATAGAATGTATAGTACCTAGATAATACCTCGAACTTAGTAGCATACTCCGCTACTGACATATTCCCTTGTTCCAATTTAACAAATTCCATCTCCTTTCTATTACAGATATCTTCAGGGAAATACTTAATTAGAAACATGTTCTTGAATATAGCCCAAGTAATTGCTAGTGTTTGAAATCCGACACGGAACTCGGAACACAATTATAAATTTAGGAGAAGAATGCTAAAAGAGTCTATCGGTCCCCGATTTCATCTGGACTTTGTAGGCGATTTTCTTACCCCTCGACAAAAAGGACCGAAATCTATATATTTAGACCAGACTTTGGCTAGTGTTTGAAATCTAGCGCGGAACTCGGAACACAGTTATGAATTTTGGAGAAGAATGCTATAAGGGTCTCCAAGTCCTAGATTTCATCGGGAATTTTCGGGCGAATTTCGTACCACCCGACTAAAATGGACCAAAATCCGTATTTTTGAACTAGACGTTTGTTTGTGTTTGAAATATGATGCGGAACCTGAAACACAGTTTTAACTTTAGAAGAAGAATGTTATAAGGGTCTCTCGGTCCTCGATTTCATGTGGACTTTTAGTGCAATTTCCGTACTACCCGACTAAAATGGACCGAAATCGGTATTTTTGAACAAGCAATGGCTAGATTTTGAAATCTGACGCGGAACCGGAAACACAATTATAAATTTAGAAGAAGAATCCTAACAGGGTCTCCAAGTCCTCGATTTCATCTGGACTTTTTGGGCGCTTTTCGTACCACTCAAAAAAAATGGAACGAAATGTATTATTCGGACCAGATGATGGCTAGTGTTTTAAATCTGATGTGGAATCTGAAACATTTTTATAAATTTAGGAGAAGAATGTTGTAAAGGTCCCCCGATCCTCGATTTCATCTGGACTTTTCGGGGGATTTTCTTACCACAAGACAAAAATGGACCGAAATCCGTGTTTTCGGACCAAACGATGGCTATTGTTTGAAATATGACGCGGAACCCGAAGCACAATTATAAATTTTGGAAAAGAATGCTACTAGGGTTTCCCGGTCATCAATTTCATATAGACTTTTCAAGCGATTTTTAAACCATCGACAAAAAAGGACCGAAATCCGTATTTTCAAAAAAGACTATGGCTAGTGTTTGAAATCTAACGCGGAACACGAAACAAGGTTATAAATTTAGAAGAAGAAAGCTATAACGGTTTCTCGGTCCTAGATTTCAGCTGGACATTTCGAGCGATTTTCGTACCACCTGACTGGTTAGTGTTTGAATAAGAATGCTATAAAGGTCTCCCGGTTGTCGATTTCATTTGGACTTAACTAAATTGGACTGAAATTCATATTTTCGAACAAGACTATGGCTAGTGTTTGAAATCTGACGCGGAACCTGAAACACAACTATAAATTTAGAAGAAGAATGCTATAATGGTCTCCCTATCCTCGATTTCATCGGGACTTCTTGGGCGATTTTCTTACCACCCAACAAAAGTGGACCGAAATTCGTATTTTCGGACTAGACGATGGCTAGTGTTTAAAATCGAGCGTGGAGCCCGAAAAATAGTTATAAATTTTGAGGAAGAATGCTATAAGGGTCTTCTAGTCCTCGATATCATTTGGTCTTTTTGGGCGATTTTCGTACCATAGGACTAAAATGGACCGAAATTCGTATTTTCGAACAAAACGATGGTTAGTATTTGAAATCTGTCGTGGAACCAGAAATCCAATTATAAATTTTGGAGAAGAATGCTATAAAAGTCTTCCGGTCCTCGATTTGATCTGGACTTTTTGGACGATTTTTGTACCACCCTACTAAAATGAACCAAAATCTGTATTTTCAAACAAAACGTTGGTTAGTACTTGAAATCTGACACAGAACCCGAAACAAAGTTATACATTTTGGAGAAGAATAATATAAGGGTCTCTCGGTCCTCGATTTCATCTGGACTTTTCGGGCAATTTTCGTAACCCTCGACCAAAAAGGATTGATATCTTTATTTTCAAACCTGACGAGGGCTAGTGCTGGAAATCTAACGCAGAACCCGAAACACAGTTATAAATTTTGGAGAAGAATGCTATAAGGGTCACCCCGTCCTCGATTTCATCTGCATATTTTGGGCAATTTTCGTACCCATAGACAAAATATGCCAAAATCTGTATTTTCAGACCAAACGATGGCTAGTGTTTGGATTTTGACGCGCAACCCGATCCACAGTTATAAATTTTGGAGAAGAATGCTATAAGGGTCTCACGGTCCTTGATTTCATGTGGTCTTTTCGGTCGATTTTCGTACCCATCGACAAAAATATGCCAAAATCTGTATTTTCGGACCAGACAATGGCTAGTGTTTGAATTTTGACGCGCAACCCGATCCGTAGCACCCGACTAAAATGGACCGAAATTCGTATTTTCGAACAAAACAATGGTTAGTGTTTGAAATTTTGCACAGAACCCGAAACACAGTTACAAATTTTGAAAAAGAATGCTATAAGGGTCTCCCGGTCGTCGATTTCATCTAGACTTTTCGAGCGATTTTTTTATCACCCGATAAAAATGTACCAAAATCCGTATTTTCTTACAAGACGATGGCTAGTGTTTGAAATCTGATGCGGAACCCGAAACACAATTATAACTTTTAGGGAAGAATGCTAGAAGGGTATCCTGGTCCTCGATTTCATCTGGTCTTTTCGAGCGATTTTTGTACCACCCTACAAAAATAGACTAAAAATCGTATTTTCGGAACAGACGATGGCTAGTGTTTAAAATCTGGGGTCGAGCCCGAAAAATAGATAAAATTTTTGTAGAAGAATGCTATAAGGGTCTCCTGGTCCTCGATTTCATCTAGACTTTTCCAAAATCTGTATTTTTGAACAAAACGATGGTTTGTGTTTGGAATCTGACATGGAACCCGAAACATAGTTATAAATTTTGGAGAATAATGCTATAAGGGTCTCTCGTACACATGATAAAAATGGACCGAAATTCGTATTTTCGAAAAAGCAATGGATAGTGTTTGAAATCTGGCGCGGAACCCGAAACAAAGTTATAAATTTTGCAAAAGAATGCTATAATGGTCTCACAGTCTTTTCGAACCAGACGATGGCTAGTGTTTGAAATCCGGTGCGGAACCTGAAACATAGTTATAAATTTTAGAGAAGAATGCTATAAGGGTCCCTCGGTCTTCGATTTCATCGGGACTTTTCGGGCGATTTTCGTACCACCCCATTAAAATGGACCGAAATCCGTATTTTCGAACAAGACGATTGCTTGTGTTTAAAATCTGATGCGGAACCCGAAAGAAAATTATAAAAAAGGACCAATATCAGTATTTTCAGACCAGACGATGGCTAGTGTTTGAGATCTGACGCAGAACCTGAAAAACATTTATAAATTTTAGAGAAGAATGCTATGAGGGTCTCCCGGTCCTCGATTTCATCTGGGCTTTTTGGACAATTGTCGTACCACCCAACAAAAATGGACCAAAGTCCCTAGTTTCGGACCAAACGATGGTTGGTGTTTGAAGTATAAGACGCAGAACCCAAAACACGGTTACAAATTTAGGAGAAGAATGCTATAAGGGTCTCCTTGTTCTTAATTTCATCTAGATTTTTCGTGCGATTTTTGTATCACCCGAAAAAAATCGACCGGAATCCATATTTTCATACAAGACGATGGCTAGTGTTTGAATTCTGATGCGGAACCCGAAACACAATTATAAATTTTGGAAAAGAAGAATGCTATAAAGGGATCACGGTCCTCGATTTCATTTGGACTTTTTAGGCGATTTTCGTACCCCTCGACAAAAATGGACAACCGTGTGTATTTTTGGACCAGAGGATGACTAGTGTTTGAAATCTGGCGCGGAACCTGAAACATAGTTATAAATTTTAGAGAAGAATGCTATAAGAGTCTCTCAAGCCACCATTTCATCAGGACTTTTCAGGCGATTTTCGTACCATTCGACAAAAATGGACCTAAATAAGGTGGTACGAAAATCCCCGATATGATCTAGACTTTTCAAGCAATTTTTGTACCACCCGACAAAAATGGAACGAAATTCGTATTTTTAGATCAAATGATGGCTAATGTTCAGAATATGACCCGAAACAATTTTATAAATTTAGGAGAAGAATGCTTTGTAATTATTACATTATTTGAGAACTCTATTTTATTAAATGTTATTATTATATTCGTTATATAATTTTACTACATAATGAAGATAATAATAACATATAATAAAATAGAGTTGTCAAATAAAGTAATAATTACATATTAATTTTGCAACTCAATTTTGTTATATGTTATTATTATCTTCGTATTGTAGTTGTACTAAATAACGAAAATAATAACAACATATAACAAAATTGAGTTGTAAAATAAATATGTAATTTTTACTTTACTTGACAATACTATTTTATTATATGTTATTACTATCTTCGTTATGCAGTCAAACCTTAAAATGAAGATAATAATAATATATAATAAAATAGAGTTGTCTAATAAATATGTAATTATTATTTTATTTGATAACTCGAATTTTTTATATGTTATTATTATCATTGTTTCATAGTTTTACTACATAACAAATAATAATTTTGTTATATGTTGTCACATCAATTAATAATTACATATTTATTTTACAACTCAATTTTGTTATATGTTGTTATTATTTTCGTTATTTAGTACAACTACAATACGAAGATAATAATAACATATAATAAAATAGAGTTGTCATATAAATATATAATTATTACTTTATTTGACAACTCTATTTTATTATATGAAACTATTATCTTCGTCATGTAGTTGTACTTTATAACGAAGATAATAGAAAGATATAATAAAATAGAGTTGTTTAGTTTTAGTTATATATTGTTATTAACTTTGTTTTATAGTTTTAATTCGTAATGAAGATGACAATAACATATAATAAAATAGAATTGTCAAAAAAATATATAATTATTTGTTTATTTGACAACTCAATTTTTTTCTATGTTATTAGTATAACCGTTTTTATAGTTCTACCTCATAACTAAGATAATAATAACATATAATAAAATAGAGTTGTCAAACAAATAAGTTATAACGAAGTAAATAATAACATATAACAAAATAGAGTTGTCAAATAAAGTAATAATTACATTTTTATTTGACAACTCAATATTTTTATATGTTTTTATTATTTTCGTTTTGTAATTGTACTAAATAACGAAATTAATAATAACATATAACAAAATCAAGTTGTAAGTTAAATACAAAACAAAGATAATAATAATATATAACAAAATAGTGTTGTCAAATAAACATCTAAGTATTACATTATTTGACAACTCTATTTTATTATATGTTATTACTATATTCGTTATGCAGTCAAACTTTAACAAGAAGATAATAAAAACATATGATGTAGTTATACTTAATAACTAAGATAATAATAACATATAATATAATAGTGTTGTCAAATAAACATCTAAGTATTACATTATTTGACAACTCTATTTTATTATATGTTATTACTATATTCGTTATGCAGTCAAACTTTAACAAGAAGATAATAAAAACATATGATGTAGTTATACTTAATAACTAAGATAATAATAACATATAATATAATAGTGTTGTCAAATAAACATCTAAGTATTACATTATTTGACAACTCTATTTTATTATATGTTATTACTATATTCGTTATGCAGTCAAACTTTAACAAGAAGATAATAAAAACATATGATGTAGTTATACTTAATAACTAAGATAATAATAACATATAATATAATAGTGTTGTCAAATAAACATCTAAGTATTACATTATTTGACAACTCTATTTTATTATATGTTATTACTATATTCGTTATGCAGTCAAACTTTAACAAGAAGATAATAAAAACATATGATGTAGTTATACTTAATAACTAAGATAATAATAACATATAATATAATAGTGTTGTCAAATAAACATCTAAGTATTACATTATTTGACAACTCTATTTTATTATATGTTATTACTATATTCGTTATGCAGTCAAACTTTAACAAGAAGATAATAAAAACATATGATGTAGTTATACTTAATAACTAAGATAATAATAACATATAATATAATAGTGTTGTCAAATAAACATCTAAGTATTACATTATTTGACAACTCTATTTTATTATATGTTATTACTATATTCGTTATGCAGTCAAACTTTAACAAGAAGATAATAAAAACATATGATGTAGTTATACTTAATAACTAAGATAATAATAACATATAATATAATAGTGTTGTCAAATAAACATCTAAGTATTACATTATTTGACAACTCTATTTTATTATATGTTATTACTATATTCGTTATGCAGTCAAACCTTAAAATGAAGATAATAATAATATATAACAAAATAGTGTTGTCAAATAAACATCTAAGTATTACATTATTTGACAACTCTATTTTGTTTAATTTTATAATTATCTTCATTTTATGAATCTATTTCATAACAAAGATAATAATAACATATAATAAAATAGTGTTGTCAAATAAATTAATAATTAATTATTTCTTTTACAACTCAATTTTGTTATATGTTATTATTATCTTCGTTATGAAGTAAAACTATAAAATGAAGATAATAATGACATATAATAAAAGAGAGTTGTCACATAAATATGTAACTATTAATTTATTTGATATTTCTATTTTATCATATGTTTTTATTATCTTCTTGTTAAAGTTTGACTGCATAACGAATATAGTAATAACATATAATAAAATAGAGTTCTCAAATAAAGTAATAATTACATATTTATTAGACAACTCTATTTTATTATATGTTATTATTATCTTCGTTTTGTAGTTGTACTTAATAACAAAGATAATAATAACATATAATAAAATAGAGTTCTCAAATAAAGTAATAAGTACATATTTATTTGATAAACTCAATTTTATTTTATGTTATTATTATATTTGTTATGTAGTAAAACAATAAAACGAAGATAATAATAACATATAATAAAATATTGTTTTCAAATAAAGTAATAATTAGTTATTTATTAGACAACTCTATTTTATTAAATATTATTATTGTCTTCGTTTTGTAGTTGTACTCAAAATAAAATATAATAACATATAATAAAATAAAGTTGTCAAATAAATTAATAATTTTATATTTTTTTTTGACAACTCAATTTTGTTATATTTTATTATTATCTTAGTTATTAAGTATAACTACAAAACGAAGATAATAATAACATATAATAAAATAGTATTGTCAAGTAAAGTAAAAATTACATATTTATTAGACAACTCTATTTTATTAAATATTATTGTTAATTTCATTTTGTAATTGTACTTAATAACGAAGATAGTAATAACATATAATAAAATAGAGTTGTCAAATAAATTAATTATTACATATTTATTTGACAACTCAATTTTGTTATATGTTATTATTATCTTTGTTATTAAGTACAACTACAAAACGAAGATAATAATAACATTTAATAAAATAGTGTTGTCAAAGTTACTTTATTTGAAAACTCTATTTTATTAAATGTTATTATTATATTCTTTTTATAGTTGTAGTTAATAACGCAAATTGTAATAACATATAACAAAATTGAACTATTAAATAAATATGTAATTATTACTTTATTTGACAACTCTATTTTATTATATGTTATTATTATCTTCATAATATAGTTGTACTACATGACGAAGATAATAATAACATATAATTAAATAAAGTTTTCAAATAAAGTTCTAATTACATATTTATTTCATAAACAAAATTTTATTATATCTTATTATTATCTTCGTTATGTAGTAAAACAATAAAACGAAGATAATAATAATATATAATAAAATAGTGTTGTCAAATAAAGTAATAATTACTTATTTATTAGACAACTCTATTTTATTAACTATTATTTTTATCTTTATTTTGTAGTTGTACTTAATAACGAAGATAATAATAACATATAATAAAATAGGATTGTCAAATAATTAATTATTTCATATTTATTTGACAACTCAATTTTGTTACATTTTATTATTATCTTTATTATTAAATATAACTACAAAACGAAGATAATAATAACATATAATAAAATAG
>NC_021162.2:11591591-11614980 GCF_000331145.2 Cicer arietinum
AAGATTAGAATAACATATAATAAAATATTATTTTCAAATAAAGTTATAATTACATCTTTATTTGACAACTATATTTCATTATATGTTATTATTATGATCGTTTTGTAGTAATATTTTGCAATGAAGATAACCCTATATACTATAACCCGAACCTCAAACCCAAAACTTTAAACCTTAAATCCTAAACCTTAAACCCTAAACACTAAACCCAAAATCCCGAATTTTAAACTCTAAACTTTAATCCCTAAACGTGATTTCTTAAACCCTAAACACCCTAAAACATTAAACCCTAATAAAATAAAGACGTAATTATTACTTTATTTGTCATCTCTATTTTTTTTTATATGTTATTATTATATATTTGTTATAAAGTTAGACAATAAAACAAAGATAATAATAACATAAATTAAATTAGAGTTTTCGCATAAACTAATAATTACATATTTATTTGACAACTCTATTTTATTATTTGCTACGGATTTTATTCCATTTTTGTCGGGTGGTACGAAAATCGCCTAAAAAGTCTAGATGAAAATGAGGAGCGGGAGAGACGTTTAGCATGCTTCTCCTAAATTTATAATTGTGTTTCATGTTATATTTCAAACACTAGCCATCGTCTGGTCAGAAAATACAAATTTTAGTCCATTTTCGTTAGGTGGTACGAAAATCGCCCGAAAAGTCCAGATTGGTAACTGTGTGTCGGGCTCGGCGTCATATTTCAAACACTAGACGTCGTTTAAACCAAAAATACAAATTTCAGTCCATTTTTGTTGTGAAGTACGAAAATCACCCGAGAAGTCCAAATGAGATCCAGGACCAAGAGACTCTTTTGGAATTCTACTCCAAAATTAATAACTGTGTTTTCGGTTCCGCGTCAGATTTCAAACACTAGCCATGTTCTGCTCCAAAATTACAGATTTCTGTCCTTTTTTGTCGAGTGGTATGATAATCACCATAGAAGTCTAGATGAAGTCGAGGTTCGAAAGATTCTTATAGAATTCTTCTCCTACATTAAAGAATGTGTTTCGGGTTCCGTGTCAGATTTCAAACACCAGCCATCGTCTGGTCTGAAAATATGGTTTTCGGTCCATTTTTGTTGTTTGGTACGATTTTCAAACCCTAGCAATCAAATTTCAAACCCTAGCCATCATCTTGTACAAAAATAAGAATTTTGGTCCATTTTTGTCGAGTGTTACGATTTTCGCTCGAAAAGTCCAGATGATATCGAGGACTGTGAGACTCTTATAGCATTCTTCTCCTAAATTTAAAATTGTATTTCGTGTTTCGAGTTTCGGATTAGATTTCAAACACTGGCCATCATCTGGTTCATAAATATGGATTTCAAAATAATAATAACATATAACAAAATTTAGTTGTAAAATAAATATGTAATTATTACTTTATTTGACAACTTTACAACTCAATTTGGTTATATGTTATTATTATTTTCCTTATTTTGTACAACTACAAAACGAAGATAATAATAACGTATAATAAAATAGAGTTGTCAAATAAAGTAATAATTACATATTTATTTGAAAGGTGTATTTTATTAAATAATATTACTATCTTCGTTATGTAGTCAAACTTTAAAATGAAGATAATAAAATATAATTATCTAACAAATTAATAATAATTACATATTTATTTGACAACTCTCTTTTATTATACGTTATTATTATCTTCGTTTTGTAGTTGTACTAAATAACGAAAATAATAATAACATATAACAAAATTGAGTTGTAAAATTAATATGTAATTATTACTTTGTTAGACAACTCTATTTTATTATATGTTATTATTGTCTTCTTTATATAGTAAAACTATAAAACGAATATAATAATAACATTTAATAAAATAGAGTTGTCAAATTATGTAATAATTAAATAGCATTCTTCTCCTAAATTTATAATTGTGTTTCGGGTCATATTTTGAACATTAGCCATCATTTGGTCTACAAATACGAATTTCGTTACATTTTTGTCGGGTGATTCGAAAATTGCCAGAAAAGTCTAGATGAAGTTGGGAATTTTCGTACCACCCGATTTCGGTCCATTTTTGTCTAGTGGTACGAAAATCGCCTGAAAAGTCCCAATGAAATCTAGGACTGAGAGACTCTTATAGAATTCTTCTCTAAAATTTATAACTATGTTTCAGGTTCCGCGCCAGATTTCAAACACTAGTCATCGTCTGGTCCGAAAATACAGATGTTGGTCCATTTTTGTCGAGGGGTACGAAAGTTGCCCGAAAAGTCCAAATGAAATTGATGACTGGGAGACCATTATAGCATTCTTCCCCAAAATTTATAACTTTGTTTCGGGTTCCGCGCCAGATTTCAAACACTAGTCATCGTCTGGTCCGAAAATACAGATGTTGGTCCATTATCGTCGATGGGTACGAAAGTCGCCCGAAAAGTCCAAATGAAATCGAGTACCGGGAGACCATTATAGAATTCTTGTTCTAAATTTATAACTTGTTTCGGGTTCCGCGCAAGATTTGAAACACTAGCCATCGTCTTGTTCGAAAAAATGGATTTCGGTCCATTTTAGTCAGGTGGTATGAAAATCACCCGAAAAGTCTCGATGAAATCAAGGACCGGGAGACCATTATAGCATTCTTCTCCAAAATTTATAACTAGGTTTCGGGTTCCGCGCCGGATTTCAAAAACTAGCCATCGTCTGGTCCGAAAAAACGATTTTCGATCTATTTTTTTTTGGGTTATACAAAAATCGCCCGAAAAGACTAGATGAAATCAAGGACTGGGAGACCCTTATATCAGTTTTCTCCAAAATTTATAACTGTGTTTCGGGTTCGAGCAAGATTTCAAACACTAACTATCGTTTTGTTCGAAAATACGAATTTCGGTCCATTTTAGTCTGGTGGTACGAAAATCGACGGAAAAGTCCAGGTGAAATCGAGGACTGGGAGACCCTTCTATCATTCTTCTCCAAAATATATACTTGTGGTTCGGGTTCCGCGTCAAAATCCAAACACAAGCCATTGTCTGGTCCGAAAATATAGATATGGCCATATTTTTGTCGATGGGTACGAAAATCAACCAAAAAGTCTAGATTAAATCGAGGACTGGGAGAACCTTATAGCATTCTTCTCCAAAATTTAAAACTGTGTTTCATGTTCTGCGTCAGAATTCAAACACTAGCCATCGTCTTGTTCGAAAATACGGATTTCGGTCCATTTTAGTCGGGTGGTTTGAAAATCGTCCAAAAGTCCAGTTGCAATCGAGAACCGAGAGACCCTTATAGCATTCTTCTCCAAAATTTATAACTGTATTTCGGGTTCCGCATTAGATTTCCAACACTAGCCCTCGTCTGATTGAAAATACAGATTTCGGTCTTTTTTTGTCGAGGGTTACGAAAATTGCCCGATAGTCTAGATGAAATTGAGGAACGAGAGACCGTTATAGTATTCTTCTCCAAAATTTATAATTGTGTTCCGGGTTCCGTGTCAGATTTCAAACACTAACCATCGTTTTGTTCGAAAATACAGATTTTGGTTCATTTTAGTAGGGTGGTACGAAAATCGTCCAAAAAGTCCAGATCAAATAGAGGACCGGAAGACCTTTATAGCATTCTTCTCCAAAATTTATAATTGTATTTCAGGTTCGGCGACAGATTTCAAACACTAACCATCGTTTTGTTCGAAAATACGAATTTCGGTCTATCTTAGTCAAAATATATATTTCATCGCCAAAATTTTTGTCGGGTACGAATATCGCCTGAAAAGTCCATATGAAAATATATATTTCATCGCCAAAATTTTTGTCGGGTGATATGAAAATCGCCCGAAAAGTCCAGATGAATTCAAGGACGGGGAAACCCCTATAGCATTTTTCTCCAAAATTTATAACTCTGGTTCGGGTTCCGCGACAGATTTCAAACACTAGCTATCGTCTGGTCCGAAAATACAGATTTTGGTCTCGAGGGAAACAAAAATTGCCCGCAAAGTCCAGATGAAATCGAGGAGAAGAAGATTCTTGTAGCATTCTTCTCCTAAATTTATAACTAAGTTTGGGGTTCTGTGTCAGGTTTCAAACACTAGCCATCGTTTGGTCCGAAAATACGAATTTCGGGCCATATTTGTCGAGGCGTACAAAAATCGCCTGAAAAGTCCAGATGAAATCGCGGACCGAGCGACCCTTATATCATTCTTCTCCTTAATATATAACAGTGTTTCGGGTTCTGTGTCAGATTTAAAACACTAGCAATCGTGTGGTTCGAAATACATATTTTAGTCATTTTTTGTCGAGGGGTATGAAAATTGCCCAAAAAGTCTAAATGTAATTAAGGACCGAGAGACTCTTATAGCATTCTTCTTCTAAATTTATAATTGTGTTTCGGTTTCCGTGTCCGATTTCAAACATTAGCCTTCGTCTGGTTTGAAAATACAAATTTTGGTCCATTTTTATCGAGGGTACGAAACTCGCCTGAAAATTTAGATGAAATCGATGACCGAGGGTCCATTATAACATTTTTCGTCTAAATTTATAATTTTGTTTCGGTTTCTGCGTCAAATTTCAAACACTAGCCATCATCTTAGTTGAAAATACGATTTTCGATCCATTTTAGTCGGGTGGTACAAAAATCACTCAAAATGTCCAGATGAAATCGAGGACCATGAGACTCTTATAGTAATATTCTCCTAAATTTATAACTGTGTTTCGGGTTCCGCTACAGATTTCAAACACTATCGATCGTCAGGTTCAAAAATACGGATTTCAGTCCTTTTTTGTCGGGTGATACGAAAATCACCCGAATAGTCGAGATGAAATCGAGGACCGGGAGACCATTATAGAATTCTACTCTTAAATATATAACAGTGTTTCGGGTTCCGCATCAGATTTCAAACACTATCCATCGTCTTTTGGTCCATTTGTGTAGAGGTATGCGGAAATCTCCCGAAAAGTCCTGATGAAATCGGGGACCGAGAGACCCTTATATCATTCTTATTCTAAATTTATAATTGTGTTTCGGTTTCCGCGTCAGATTTCTAAAATAGCCATCGTCTTGTTCAAAAATACTAGTTTCGATCCATTTTAGTCGGGCGGTACGAAAATAGCTCGAAATGTCCAGATGAAATTCGGGTTCCGCGCAAGATTTGAAACACTAGCCATCGTCTTGTTCGAAAAAATGGATTTCGGTCCATTTTAGTCAGGTGGTATGAAAATCACCCGAAAAGTCTCGATGAAATCAAGGACCGGGAGACCATTATAGCATTCTTCTCCAAAATTTATAACTAGGTTTCGGGTTCCGCGCCGGATTTCAAAAACTAGCCATCGTCTGGTCCGAAAAAACGATTTTCGATCTATTTTTTTTTGGGTTATACAAAAATCGCCCGAAAAGACTAGATGAAATCAAGGACTGGGAGACCCTTATATCAGTTTTCTCCAAAATTTATAACTGTGTTTCGGGTTCGAGCAAGATTTCAAACACTAACTATCGTTTTGTTCGAAAATACGAATTTCGGTCCATTTTAGTCTGGTGGTACGAAAATCGACGGAAAAGTCCAGGTGAAATCGAGGACTGGGAGACCCTTCTATCATTCTTCTCCAAAATATATACTTGTGGTTCGGGTTCCGCGTCAAAATCCAAACACAAGCCATTGTCTGGTCCGAAAATATAGATATGGCCATATTTTTGTCGATGGGTACGAAAATCAACCAAAAAGTCTAGATTAAATCGAGGACTGGGAGAACCTTATAGCATTCTTCTCCAAAATTTAAAACTGTGTTTCATGTTCTGCGTCAGAATTCAAACACTAGCCATCGTCTTGTTCGAAAATACGGATTTCGGTCCATTTTAGTCGGGTGGTTTGAAAATCGTCCAAAAGTCCAGTTGCAATCGAGAACCGAGAGACCCTTATAGCATTCTTCTCCAAAATTTATAACTGTATTTCGGGTTCCGCATTAGATTTCCAACACTAGCCCTCGTCTGATTGAAAATACAGATTTCGGTCTTTTTTTGTCGAGGGTTACGAAAATTGCCCGATAGTCTAGATGAAATTGAGGAACGAGAGACCGTTATAGTATTCTTCTCCAAAATTTATAATTGTGTTCCGGGTTCCGTGTCAGATTTCAAACACTAACCATCGTTTTGTTCGAAAATACAGATTTTGGTTCATTTTAGTAGGGTGGTACGAAAATCGTCCAAAAAGTCCAGATCAAATAGAGGACCGGAAGACCTTTATAGCATTCTTCTCCAAAATTTATAATTGTATTTCAGGTTCGGCGACAGATTTCAAACACTAACCATCGTTTTGTTCGAAAATACGAATTTCGGTCTATCTTAGTCAAAATATATATTTCATCGCCAAAATTTTTGTCGGGTACGAATATCGCCTGAAAAGTCCATATGAAAATATATATTTCATCGCCAAAATTTTTGTCGGGTGATATGAAAATCGCCCGAAAAGTCCAGATGAATTCAAGGACGGGGAAACCCCTATAGCATTTTTCTCCAAAATTTATAACTCTGGTTCGGGTTCCGCGACAGATTTCAAACACTAGCTATCGTCTGGTCCGAAAATACAGATTTTGGTCCATTTTTGTCGAGGGGAACAAAAATTGCCCGCAAAGTCCAGATGAAATCGAGGAGAAGAAGATTCTTGTAGCATTCTTCTCCTAAATTTATAACTAGTTCCGCGACAGATTTCAAACACTAGCTATCGTCTGGTCCGAAAATACAGATTTTGGTCTCGAGGGAAACAAAAATTGCCCGCAAAGTCCAGATGAAATCGAGGAGAAGAAGATTCTTGTAGCATTCTTCTCCTAAATTTATAACTAAGTTTGGGGTTCTGTGTCAGGTTTCAAACACTAGCCATCGTTTGGTCCGAAAATACGAATTTCGGGCCATATTTGTCGAGGCGTACAAAAATCGCCTGAAAAGTCCAGATGAAATCGCGGACCGAGCGACCCTTATATCATTCTTCTCCTTAATATATAACAGTGTTTCGGGTTCTGTGTCAGATTTAAAACACTAGCAATCGTGTGGTTCGAAATACATATTTTAGTCATTTTTTGTCGAGGGGTATGAAAATTGCCCAAAAAGTCTAAATGTAATTAAGGACCGAGAGACTCTTATAGCATTCTTCTTCTAAATTTATAATTGTGTTTCGGTTTCCGTGTCCGATTTCAAACATTAGCCTTCGTCTGGTTTGAAAATACAAATTTTGGTCCATTTTTATCGAGGGTACGAAACTCGCCTGAAAATTTAGATGAAATCGATGACCGAGGGTCCATTATAACATTTTTCGTCTAAATTTATAATTTTGTTTCGGTTTCTGCGTCAAATTTCAAACACTAGCCATCATCTTAGTTGAAAATACGATTTTCGATCCATTTTAGTCGGGTGGTACAAAAATCACTCAAAATGTCCAGATGAAATCGAGGACCATGAGACTCTTATAGTAATATTCTCCTAAATTTATAACTGTGTTTCGGGTTCCGCTACAGATTTCAAACACTATCGATCGTCAGGTTCAAAAATACGGATTTCAGTCCTTTTTTGTCGGGTGATACGAAAATCACCCGAATAGTCGAGATGAAATCGAGGACCGGGAGACCATTATAGAATTCTACTCTTAAATATATAACAGTGTTTCGGGTTCCGCATCAGATTTCAAACACTATCCATCGTCTTTTGGTCCATTTGTGTAGAGGTATGCGGAAATCTCCCGAAAAGTCCTGATGAAATCGGGGACCGAGAGACCCTTATATCATTCTTATTCTAAATTTATAATTGTGTTTCGGTTTCCGCGTCAGATTTCTAAAATAGCCATCGTCTTGTTCAAAAATACTAGTTTCGATCCATTTTAGTCGGGCGGTACGAAAATAGCTCGAAATGTCCAGATGAAATCGAGGACCTGAAGACTCTTATAGCATTCCTCTCACCAATTTATAAATGTGTTTCGGGTTCCATGTCATTTTTCAAACACTATCCATCTTCTTGTTCGAAAAACGGATTTGGGTCCATTTTTGTCTGATGGTACAAAAATCGCCCGAAAAGTCCACATGAAATCGAGGACCAAGAGACCCTTTTGACATTCTTCTCCTAAATATATACTAGTGTTTAAGGTTCCGCGTCATATTTCAAACACTAGCCATCGTCTGGTTTGAAAATACAGATTTTGGTCCATTTTTGTCGAGGGGTACGAAACTCGCCTCAAAAGTTCAGATGAAATCAAGGACCGAGAGTCCCTTAGAGCATTCTTCTTCTAAATTTATAACTGTGTTTTGGTTTCCGCGTCAGATTTCAAAACATAGCCATCATCTTGTTCGTAAATATGGAGTTCGATCCATTTTCATCAAGTGGTTAAAAATCACCCGAAATGTCCAGATGAAATCGAGGACCAGGAGACTCTAATAGCATTCTTCTCCAAAATTTATAACTGTGTTTCGGGTTCCGTGTCAGTTTTCAAACACTATCCATCTTCTTGTTCGAAAAACTTAATTGGGTCCATTTTTGTCGGATGGTACGAAAATCGCCCGAAAAGTCCAGATGAAATCGAGGACTGAGAGACCCTTTTGGCATTCTTCTCCTAAATATATACTAATGTTTAAGGATTCGCATCGTATTTCAAAACTAGCCATCGTCTGGTTTGAAAATTCAGATTTTGGTCCATTTTTGTCAAAGGGTACGAAACTCGCCTGAAAAGTTCAGATGAAATCAAGAACCGAGAGTCCCTTATAGCATTCTTCTTCTAAATTTATAACTGTGTTTCGGTTTCCGTGTCAGATTTCAAAACCTAGCCATCATTTTGTTCGAAAATATGGATTTCAATCCATTTTAATCAGGTGGTTAAAAATCGTTCGCAATGTCCATATGAAATCGAGGACTAGGAGACTCTTATAGCACTTTTCACCTAAATTTATAACTGTTTTACGGGTTCCGCGTCAGACTTCAAACACTATCCATCGTCTTTTGAAAATACAGATTTCGGTCCATTTTTGTCGGGTGGTACAAAAATAGCCCGAATAGTCCTAATGAAATCGAGGACCGGGAGACCCTTATAGAATTCTTCTCCTAAATATTTAAAAGTGTTTCGGGTTCCGCATCAGATATCAAACACAAGCCATCGTCTGGTCCGAAAACATAGATTTTGATCCATTTTTGTAAAGGGATATGAAAATCGCCTGAAAAGTCCAGATGAAATCGATGACCGAGAGACCCACATAGCATTTTCCTTCTAAATTTGTAACTGTGTTTCGGGTTCCGCATCAGATGTCAAACACGAGCCATCATTTTGTTCAAAAACACGGATATCGGTCCATTTTAGTCGGGTGGTACGAAAATCGCCACAGATGCCCAGATGAAATCGAGGACCAAGAGACTCTTATAGAATTCTTCTCCTAAATTTATATATGTGTTTAGGGTTTCGAGTCAGATTTCAAACACTAGCCATTGTCTTGTTCGAAAATACAGATTTCAGTCCATTTTTGTCGTGTATTACGAAAATCGCCGAAAAGTCCAAATGAAATCGAGGACCGAGACACCTTCATAGCACTCTTCTCGTAAATATATAATAGTTATTCGGGTTCCGCGTCAAATTTCAAACACTAGCCATCGTCTATTCCGAAAATGCAGATTTTGGTCCTTTTTTGTCAAGGGGTACAAAATTCGCCCGAAAAGTCAAGAAGATATCGAGGAACGACAGACCCTTATAGCGGTCTTCTAATAATGGATAGTGTTTGAAATTCGATGCGGAACCTAAAACACAATTATAAATTTAGGAGAAGAATGCTATAAGAGTCTCCTAGTCCTCAATTTCATATGGAGATTTCGGGCAATTTTTGTACCACTTGACAAAAATGGATCGATATTTGTATTTTTGGACCAGACGATTGCTAGTGTTTTAAATTTGATGCGGAACCCAAAACACTTTTATATATTTAGGAGAAGACTGCTATAAGGTTTGATATTTTGTATTTTGGGGCCAAATGAGGGCTAGTGTTTGATATTTGATTCGGAACACGAAACATAGTTATAAATTTTGGAGAAGAATTCTATAAGGGTCTCCCGTCGTCGATTTCATCTAGACTTTTCGGGCGATTTTCGTACCATCTGACTAAAATGGACCAAATCCGTATTTTCGAACATGATGATAACTATTGTTTAAAATCTGACGCGGAAACCAAAACACAGTTATAAATTTCGAAGAAGAATGCTATAAGAGACTTTCAGTCCTTGATTTCATTTGGACTTTTCGGGCGAGTTTTGTACCCCTCGAAAAAGGGACCAAAATCTGTATTTTTCGACTAGATAATGTTTGAAATCTGACGCGGACATTTATGGCGAGTTTCGTACCCCTCGACAGAAATGGAGCAAAATATGTATTTTCAAACTAGATGATGGTTAGTGTTTCAAATGTGACGCGGAACCTGAAACACTATTATATATTTAGGAGAAGAATATTAAAAGGCTTTCTCAGTCCTCGATTTCCTCTTGACTATTCGGGCGATTTTCGTACCACCCGACAAAAATGGACCGAAATCCGTTTTTTCGAACCAGACTATGGTTAGTTTTTTAAATCTAATGCGGAACCCAAAATACTATTATAAATTTAGGAGAATAATGAAATAAGGGATTCCTGGTCCTCAATTTCATTTGGACTTTTAAGGCGATTTTCGTACTACGCGATAAAAATGGAACGAAATATGTATTTTAGGACCAGAAGATAGCTTGTATTCGAAATGTGACGCGGAACCCGAAGCACAGTTATATATTTAGGAGAAGTATGCAATAAGAGTCTATTGGTCCGAGATTTCATCTGGACATTTCGGGAGATTTTCGTACCACCCGACTAAAATGGACCAATATCCGTATTTTCGAACAAGATGATGGCCAGTATTTAAAATCTGATGTGGAACTCGAAATACATTTATAAACTTAGTAGAAGAATGCAATAAGAGTCTCCTGGTCCTCGATTTCATCTAGAGATTTCGGGAGATTTTCGTACCACCCGACTAAAATGGACTGATATCCGTATGTTCGAACAAGATGATGGCTAGTATTTAAAATCTGGCGCAGAACTCGAAACACAATTATAAATTTAGAAGAAGAATGCTATAAGGGACTCTCAATCCTCAATTTCACTCGGACATTTTAGGCGATTTTCGTACCACCCGACTAAAATTGACCGAAATCTGTATTTTCGAACAAGACGATGGCTAGTGTTTAAAATCTGACGCCGAAATCGAAATACAGTCGTAAATATAGAAGAAGAATGCTATAAGGGTCACTCGGTCCTCCATTTCATCTAGACTTTTTGGGCGATTTTCATACCCCTCGACAAAAATTGACCAACATCTGTATTTTCATACCAGACGATTCCTAGTGTTTGAAATCTGACGCATAACCCGAAACACTGTTATATATTTAAGAGAAGAATGCTATAAGGGTATCTCGATTCGTGATTTCATCTGCACATTTCGGGCAATTTTCGTGCCACCCGACTAAAATGGTCCGATATACATATTTTCGAACAAGCTGATGGCTAGTGTTTGAAATCTGACGTGGAACCCGAAACACATTTATAAATTTAGAAGAAGAATGCTATAAGGGTCTCTCGGTCCTCGATTTCATATGGACTTTTTGATTTTTGTACCCCTAGACAAAAATGGACCAATATATGTATTTTCTGACCAGACGATGGCTAGTGTTTGAAATCTGACGTAGAACCCGAAACCCTGTTATATATTTAGGAAACAAATGTTATAAGGGTCTCCCGGTCCTCGGTTTCATCTGGACTTTTCGGGCGATTTTGGTACCACACGACAAAAATGGACCGAAATCCGAATTTTCAAATAAGACGATGGATAGTGTTTGAAATCTGACGGGGAACTTGAAACACATTTATTTTTTTAGGAGAAGAATGCTATAAGAGTCTCCTAGTCCTCGATTTCATTTGGACATTTCGGGCGATTTTCTTACCACCCGACTAAATTGGACCGAAATCCGTATTTTCGAACAAGACGATGGCTAGTGTTTGAAATGTGACGCGGAACCCGAAACACGAAACATAGTTATAAGGTCTTCCGAAACATGAAACATAGTTATAAATTTAGAAGATGAATGCTATAAGGTTCTCTCGGTCCTCGACTACATTTGGACTTTTCTGGCGAGTTTCGTACAAAAATTGACCAAAATATGTGTTTTTGGACCAGATGATGGCTAGTGTTTGAAATCTGACGAGGAACCCGAAACACGGTTATATATTAAAGAGAAGAATGCTATAAGGGTTCCCCGGTCCTCGATTTCATTTGTACTTTTGGATAGATTTTCGTAACTCACGAGAAAAATGGACAGAAATCTGTATTTTCGGACCAGAAGATGGCAAGTGTTTGAAATTTGACGTGGAACCTGAAATACTGTTCTAAATTTAGGAGAAGAATGCTATAAGGGTTTCCCGATCCTTATTTTCATCTGGATATTTCGGGTGATTTTCGAACAAGACGATGGCTAGGGTTTGAAATCAGACGCTGTGAAGATATTATCAGGACTATTGTATCAAAACTAGTGGTATTAAATGGAATCTGAAACACATTTATAAGTTTAGGAGAAGAATTCGATAAAGTTCTCCCGGTCCTCGATTTCATCTGAACTTTTTGGGTGATTTTTATACCACTAGACTAAAATGGATAGAAATCCATATTTTCGGACCAATCGATGGCTAGTGTTTCATTTGGACTTTTCAGGCGATTTTCTTACCCCTCAACAAAAAGGACCGAAATCTATATTTTCGGACAAGACGATGGCAAGTGTTTGAAATAGGGCACGGAACCTAAAACCCAATAATAAATTTTGGAGAAGAATCCTATCAGTATCTCTCGGTCCTCAATTTCATTTGGACTTTTCGGGTGATTTTCGTACCACCCGATAAAAAATGAACCAAAATCCGTATTTTCGAACAAGATGATTGCTAGTGTTTGAAATCTGATGCGGAACCTAAAACTCAGTTATAAATTTAGGAGAAGAATGCTATAAGAGTCTCCCGGTCCTCGATTTCATCTGGGATTTTCGGGCGATTTTGGTACCACCCGACAAAAATGCACTGAAATTCGTATTTTCTAGACGATGGCTAGTGTTTGAAATCTGGTGCGAAACATGAAACACATCTATAAATTTTGGAGAAGAATGCTCTAAGGGTCTCTCGGTCCTCGATATCATCTAGACTTTTCGTACCACTCGACAAAAATGGAATAAATCTGTATTGTTGGACCACACTTTGGCTAGTGTTTGAAATCTAGCGCGGAACTTGAAACACTGTTATAAATTTTGGAGAAGAATGTTATAAGGGTCTCCCGGTCTTCGATTTCATCTTGACTTTTCTGGCAATTTTCATACGATTCAACTAAAATGGACCGAAATTTGTATTTTCGAAAAAGACTATGGCTAGTATTTGATATTCCGTGCGATTTAACTGCCACCCGACCAAAATGGACCAAAATCCGTATTTTCGAACAAGACAATTGTTAGTTTTTGAAATCTGATTCGGAACCCGAAATTTCAAGCGATTTTCGTACCCCTCAACAAAAATGGACCAAAATTTGTATTTTCGGACCAGTCGATGACTAGTGTTTGATATTTGACGTGGAACCCGTAAAACTGCTATATATTTAGGAGAAGAATGCTTTAAGGTTCTCTAGGTCCTCGATTATATCTAGACTTTTTGGGCGTTTTTCGTACCACTCGACTAAAATGAGATGAAATCCGTAGTTTCCAACAAGACGATGGCTTATGATTGTATTCTAACGGGGAACCCGATACATAGTTCTAAATTTAGATGAAGAAAGTTATAAGGGTCTCTCGGTCCTCGATTTCATCTGGACTTTTGGGCAATTTTCGTACCCCTCGACAAAAATGGACCGAAATATGTGCTTTTATACCAGACGATGGCTAGATTTTGAAATCAGACCTGAAATGAGAAACATTGTTATATATTTAACAGAAGAATGTTATAAGGGTCACCCGATCCTCGATTTCATCTAGGCTTTGCGGGCGATTTTCTTACCACTCGACAAAAATAGACCGAAATGCGAATTATCGAACAAGACGATGGCTAGTGTTTGAAATCTGAGGCTGAACCCGAAACTCAGTTATAAATTTAGGAGAAGAATGCTATAAGGGTCTCCTGGTCCTCGATTTCATCTGGTCTTATCGGGCGATTTTCGTACTACCCGACAAAAATGGACCGAAATTCGTATTTTCAGACCATATGATGGCTAGTGTGTGAAATCTGGCGCGTAACCCGAAACACATTTATAGATGCCGGAAAAGAATGCTATAAGGGTCTCTTAGTCCTCGATTTCATCTGAACTTTTCGGGCGACTTTCGTACCAACCAACTAAAATGGACCGAAATCCGTATTTTCGAAGAAGACGATTGTTAGTGCTTGAAATCTGACGCGGAACCCGAAACACAATTACAAATTTAGAAGAAGAATGCTGTCACGGTCTCCAAGTCCTCAATTTCATCTCGACTTTTTGGGCGATTTTCTTACCCCTCGAAAAAAATGGAACGAAATGTATTATTTGGACCAGATGATGGCTAATGTTTGAAATCTGATGTGGAATCCGAAGCACTGTTATAAATTTAGGAGAAGAATTTGTAAGGGTCTCCTGGTCCTCGATTTCATCTGGACTTTTCGGGGGATTTTCTTACCAGCCGACCAAAATGGACCGAAATCCGTATTTTTGGACCAAAAGATGGCTAGTGTTTGAAATATGACACGGAACCCGAAGCACAATTATAAATTTTGGAGAAGAATGCTACTAGGGTTTCCCCGATTTCATCGACAAAAAAGGACCGAAATTCGTATTTTCGAACAAGATTATGGCTAGTTTCTGAAATCTGACGCGACACCTGAAAAACAGTTATAAATTTAGAAGAAGAATGCTATAAGGGTCTCCCTATCCTCGATTTCATCCATACTTTTAGGGCGATTTTCGTACCACCCAACAAAAATGGACCGAAATTCTTATTTTCGTACCAGACGATGGCCAGTGTTTAAAATCGAGTGTGGATTCCGAAAAACAGTAATAATTTTTTGAAAAGAATGCTATAAGGGTCTTCTAGTACTCAATATCATTTGGTCTTTTTGGGCGATTTTCGTACTACACGACTAAAATGGGCCGAAATTCGTATTTTCGAACAAAACGATGGTTAGTAATTGAAATCTGTAATGGAACCTGAAACACAATTATAAATTTTGGAGAAGAAAGTTATAAAGGTCTTCCGGTCCTCGATTTCATCTGGACTTTTTGGACGATTTTAGTACCACCCTACTAAAATGAACTAAAATCTGTATTTTCGAACAAATCGATGGTTAGTGTTTGAAATCTGACACAGAACCTGGAACACAATTATAAATTTTGGAGAAGAATGCTATAAGGGTCTCTTGGTCCTTGATTTCATTTGGACTTTTCGGGCAATTTTAGTAACCCTCGACAAAAAAGGACTGAAATCTATATATTCAAATAAGACGAGGGCTAGTGTTGGAAATCTAATTCGGAACCCGAAACACAATTATAAATTTTGGAGAAGAATTCTACAAAGGGTCTCCCGGTCCTCGATTTCGTCTGGACTTTTCGGTTGATTTTCGTATCCATCGACAAAAATATGCCAAAATATGTATTTTCGGACCAGACGATGGCTAGTGTCTGAATTTTGACGCGCAACCCGAACCACAATTATAAATTTTGGAGAAGAATGATATAAGGGTCTCCCAGTCCTCGATTTCACTTGGATTTTTCGGTCGATTTTCGTATCACCTAGCTAAAAAGGATCGAAATTCGTATTTTTGAACAAAACGATGGTTACTGTTTGAAATCTTGCTCGGAACCCGAAACACAGTTACAAATTTTGAAGCAGAATGCTATAAGGGTCTCCCGGTCCTCGATTTCATCTAGACTTTTCGGGCGATTTTTGTATCACCCGACAAAAATGGACCAAAATTCGTATTTTCTTACAAGTTGATGGCTAGTGTTTGAAATCTGATGCTGAACCCGAAACACAATTTTAAATTTTGAAGAAGAATGCTAGAAGGGTATCCTGGCCCTCGATTTAATCTGGTCTTTTCGGGCGATTTTTGTACCACTCAACAAAAATAGACCGAACATTGTTTTTTGGGACCAAACGATGGCTACTGTTAAAATCTAACGCGGAACGCGAAACACAGTTATAAATTTTGGTGAAGAATACTATAATGGTCTCCCGGTCCTCGATTTCATCTGGATTTTCGGGCGATTTTCGTACCACCCGACTAAAATGGACCGAAATCCGTATTTTCGATCAAGACGATGGCTAGTGTTTCAAATCTAACGCAGAACCCGATTTCATTTGGACTTTTCGGTCGACTTTCGTACGCATCGACGGTAATGGACCAACATCTATATTTTCGGACTAGACGATGGCTAGTGTTTGAAATCTAGCGTAGAACCCGAAAGAAAGTTATAAATTCTGGAGAAGAATGCTATAAGGGTCTCTCGGTCCTCGATTTCATGTGGACTTTTCCGGCGATTTTCGTACCACCCGACTAAAACGAATCGAAATTCGTATTTTCAAACAAAACGATGGTTAGTGTTTGAAATCTGGTGTAGAACCCGAAACACTATTATAAATCTTGGAGAAGTATGCTATAAGGGTCTCCAGGTCCTCGATTTCATCTGGAATTTTTGGACGATTTTCGTACCACCCGACTAAAATGGACCAGAATCTGTATTTTCGAACAAAATGATGGTTTGTGTTTGGAATCTGACATGGAACCCAAAACATAGTTATAAATTTTGGAGAAGAATGATATCAGGGTCTCTCGTATAGTTATAAATTTTCGAGTGATTTTCTTACCCCTCGACAAAAATGGACCAACATCTGTATTTTCGAACCAGATGATGGCTAGTGTTTGAAATCTAGCGCGGAACCTGAAACATAGTTATAAATTTTATAGAAGAATGCTATAAAGGTCTCTCGGTCTTTGATTTCATCCGGACTTTTCGAGCGATTTTTGTACAACCGACTAAAATTTAGGAGAAGAATGCTATAAGGGTCTCCTTGTCCTCAATTTCATCTGGTCTTTTCGGGCAATGTTTGTACCACCCGACAAAAAAGTACCGAAAATCGTATTTTCGAATCAAACGATGGCAAATGTTTGAAATTTGGCACGAAACCCAAAACACAGTTATAAAATTTGCAGAAGAATGCTATAATGGTCTTTAGGTCCTCGATTTCAATGGACATTTCGGGCAATTTTCGTACGACCCGACTAAAATGGACCGAAATCCATGTTTTCCAACAAGACGATTGCTAGTGTTTGAAATCAAACGCGGAACCCGAAACACAGTTATTATTTTGAACAAGAATTCTATAATGGTCGACAGATTTCAAACACTAGTCATCGTCGGTCTGAAAATACATATGGTTGTCCATTTTTGTCGAGGGGTACGAAAGTCACCCTAAAAGTCCAAATAAAATCGAGGACCGTGAGACCATTATAGCATTCTTCTCCAGAATTTATAACTTTGTTTTGGGTTCCGCCCCAGATTTCAAACACTAGCCATCGTCTAATCCGAAAGTACAGATATTGGTCCATTTTCGTCGATGGGAACGAAAGTCGCCCGAAAAATCCAAATGAAATCGAGGACTGGGAGACCATTATAGAATTCTTGTTCTAAATTTATAACTATGTTTCGGGTTCTACGTTAGATTTGAAACACTAGCCATCGTCTTGTTCGAAAAAACGTATTTAGGTCCATTTTAGTCGGGTGGTACGAAAATCGCCCGAAAAGTCTAGATGAAATCGAGGACTGGGAGACCAATATAGCATTCTTTTCCAAAATTTATAACTATGTTTCGTATTCCGCGCAAGATTTCAAACACTAGCCATCGTTTGGTCCAAAAATACGATTTTCGATCTATTTTTCCCGGGTAGTACAAAAATCGCCCGAAAAGACCAGATGAAATCGAGGACTAAAAAACCCTTATAGCATTCTTCTCCAAAATTTTTAATTGTGTTTCGGGTTCCGCATCAGAATTCAAACACTAGCCATCGTCTGGTCCGAAAATACAGATTTGGCATATTTTTCTCGTTTGGTACAAAAATCAACCGAAATGTCCAGATGAAATCGAGGACCAGGAGACCCTTATAGCATTCTTCTCCTAAATTTATAACTGTTGCCCGGGTTCTGCTTCAAAATTCAAACACTAGCCATCGTCTGGTCCGAAAATACAGATTTGGCATATTTTTCTCGTTTGGTACAAAAATCAACCGAAATGTCCAGATGAAATCGAGGACCAGGAGACCCTTACAACATTCATCTCAAAAATTTAAAACTGTGTTTTGGTTTCTGCGTCAGAATTCAAACACTAGCCATCGTCTTGTTCAAAAATACTGATTTGGTTCCATTTTTGTTGAAAGGTACGAAAATCGCCCGTAAAGACCAGATGAAATCGAGGACCGAGAGACCCTTATATCATTCTTCTCCGAAAAGCTTAACTGTGTTTCGGGTTACGCATCATAAATCAAACACTACCATTGTCTGGTCCAAAAATACGGATTTCGGTCCATTTTGGTCGGATGGTACAAAAATCGCCAGAAAGTCCAGATGAAATCGTGGACCAGGAGACTCTTATAACATTCTTCTAAAAAATTTATAACTGTTTTTCGGGCTCTGCGCCCGATTTTAAACACAAGCCCAGGAGACTCTTATAACATTCTTCCCTGATCATGCTTTTGATTTAATTCCCAAACATACAGTACATATGAAATATTTGATTGATCTAATGATTTGAATTGAGAAACATTTCAGGGCGCAAGCAGACACCATACACTTGGAACAAAAGCTTGCAACTCAAGGAATCAACCAAAGTTGAAGGATATGCTTGAGAAAGATGCAATTATATGTTGTGTAATTAGGTGTCATTGTAGTTAGTTTATTAGACTAATCACTATGGTCTCATGCTTAAGTTTTTTCCAATGAATATAAATCAATCAACCAATAAGTCAATTGATGAATCAATTGATAAATCGATTGTCTGACTCAGAACAAGTGTTTTCACTACATAAATCGATTGGGCAATCGATTAGTTAAAGTTTTTAGTGAAACTTGAGTTCTGGGATAAAACCAATCAATTGGACAATCGAATGGGCAATCAATTGATTAATCGATTTTACAAGTCACATAACCAACCATGTATGGAATCAATCGATTGACAAATCAATTGTGTCAAAGTTTTTAAAATCAGGAATAAGTTCTATGATGCAACAAGTCGATTGGGACATCAATTGATTTAGTTTTCTTAAACTCCAAGTTTGAGGCAATCGATTAGGAAATCGATTGCAGTTAGTCATTTATCAGAACAACTTTGATTAAATCGATTGGCACATAGATTTTGTCAAAATAGCTGAAGTTCTGTAACAAGCACAATCGATTGGCAAATCGATTGACGTTTATGTCTGAGTCATTGTGATCAGCACAATCGATTGGAAAATCGATTGATGTAAAAGTCTGAATCACTGTGATCAGCACAATCGATTGACGAATCGATTGAAGCTAATGTTTAAGTTACAGAAAGGATTCAGCTCAATGCCAAATCGATTATGACTGTGATTATGAAGTCGACTGAGCAATCGATTGTTTTGATCTCGTTGTTGGAACAAAACATCTATAATCGATTACTCAATCGATTCTGATAAAACCATAGTATCAGTTCTGATTGATGTATTAACGGAATCGATTGGCAAATCGATTCATGCTTATATGATCAAGATTCAAGAAAAAGAAGACATACGAAAATCGATTAGGCAATCGATTTACCAAGCTTTAACACATTATACAATCGATTAAGCAATCGATTATCCTGGTGTTTTTCTGAATATATATAAGTTGATTCAATCACTTTTGAAAATAACTCTTTCAGAACTTTTCACAACTTTTGGAAAACTCTTGGAAAACTTTTGACCACGTTTGAATACCTTTAAAAACACTTTGAGAGAAAAGTTTTACAACACACAAAATATCCATTGGCTAAATACTTTTGTGTTAGATACTATAGTGATTGAGTCAAAGTCTTGATATTCTTTAATTCTTTGAAGAAGACAATTTTCTGTAAATTGAAAGGTTTGGAAATCCAGTAAGGAAACTGGTAGTTATCTTTGTTGATGTGAGATCATCAAGAAGAGGCTTTACCTAGATCTTGTGTGAGTTAGGCAATTAACTACAAGGATTAGGTGGTAAAGAAACAAGAGTGAAGTGAGTTAGATAGATAGGCTTCAAGGAAGCTGGACAATCTGTAAAAGGTTCTCATTTCATTCTATTGGAAAAAGGCTGAAATCTTGTTGGATTTCAGGACTAGATGTAGGCTATCAAATTGATAGCTGAACCAGGATAAATCGTGGTGCAATTGTTTCTTATCCCTACTCTTTATTGATATTACATAAATGCGTTTTCTTAAATGTATGAATTAATGATTTTATATCTTGTTTAACATTCTGAATTAAGCATTATTTCTTGTCTCATATATTGATAACATTTGCAAATTGTTTCAATCATTGCTCCTGAAAACATTTCGCTACCGATCTTTGATAATTTGTTTAATAACTCTCATATCTTTAGACTAACAGAGGCCATTATTGTTAACAATTTGCATCAAGAGCCTGTTCTTTGTGTAGACTAACTATCATCAAAGATAAAATGTCCTCTGCAGATTTTCTAGGAGAAGGAGCATCATTGACAAGACCTCCAGCATTCAATGGAGCAACATACATGTATTTGAAGGAGAGGATGTTGATCTTTCTTGAAGCATGCAACCTTGACGTTCTTGAGGCTGTTATAGAGGGTCCCTTTGTACCAACTTTAGCTGGCACAGGTGAATCAGCAATTCCCAAACCCAGATCAGACTAGTTTGAGGATGACAAGAAAAAGGTTGGATACAATGCTAAGGCTAAAAACATCATAACCTCTGCCTTAAGCACCGACGAATTCTTTAGGGTGTCAAACTGCAAGACTGCTAAGGAAATGTGGGACACACTTCAGGAAACACATGAAGGTACTACATATGTCAAAAGAGCCAGAACAAATACTCTAATGCATGAGTATGAATTGTTCAACATGAAGAAGGATGAGTCAATCAATGACTTCCAGACAAGGTTCACTCATATCATCAACAATCTACATGCTCTAGGAAAAATCGTGGACAATGAGCAACAAATAGGAAAGGTAATGAGATGCTTGACAAGAGAATGGCAACCCAAGATCACTGCCATTGTTGAATCAAAGGATCTTGCACACATGACTATTGCCACTCTATTTGGAAAGCTCAAGGAGCATGAGATGGAACTGCACAGATTAGATGAGTCAGAACAGCCTAATAGGAAAAACAAAGGACTTTCACTAAAGGCTCAAACTCACAAAGTGAAATCTGAACCAGATACTGATGAATCAGAAAGTGAAACTGATGAAGAGCCAGAGAAGGTATGTTGGTCAGGAAGTTCAAGAAATTTCTGAAAAAGAAAGATGGCAAGTCAAGAAAATCCTCAAGCTCAAAGACTCATGACAACAAAATTACATGTTTTGAATGTGGGAAGACTGGACACATCAAATCAGAATGCTTCCAACTACAAAACAAAAACAAAACTTCAAAGGCTAAAGGAAATCATCCACCTCCCAAGACCAGAAAAGCTTACATTGCCTGGAACGATAATGATGAAGAGTCATCAGCATCTTCAGAAGATGAAGAAGCCAATCTTTGTCTCATGGCCAATACAGAATCAGATTCTGACAGTGAGGTAAGCTCTCAATCTAATCCATCTTATAATGAATTACATGATGCATTCAATGAACTTCATGATGAATATGTGAATGTACTCAAACAATTGATTAGTACTAAGAAACTGTTAGAAGAAAAATGCATGATGTATGATGAGATTAATTTGAAACATAAGTCTCTTAAAGACATAAATGAAGATCTGAAAAAAGAAGCATGTGCATTGAAATGTGATTTGGATAAGTTTAATAATGGTAGAAATAACTTAGATATGCTTCATAGAAATCAAAGAAATTTAAATGTTAAATCTGGACTTGGAAATAAACAAAATAGGAAGGTTAAAAGGAATCAAAAATTTGTTAGTTCAAATCAAAATTCATCCTCTGCTGTTTTATGCCATTTTTGTTGTAAAAAAGATCATAAAATTTTTAATTGTAAACAAAGAAAACTGGCCAACAGAGGATGGAAATAGATTTGGAAAGTTAAGTCACAGGTATTTGAAGCTAACCCTCCAGGACCCAATTTGAATTGGGTACCTCAAACCAAAACTTGAATTATTTTTGCAGATATGCTTGACATCCAGGACTCAATCATGGTATCTAGATAGTGGATGTTCCAAGCATATGACTGGAGACAAGTCAAAGTTCTTGTCTCTGAACTTAAAAGATGGTGGATTTGTCAAATATGGTGACAATAACAAAGGGAAGATCCTAGGCATTGGAGATATAGGAAGCAAATCAACTGTTGTTATCAAAGACGTCTTATTCGTCGAAGGTTTGAAACACAATTTATTGAGTATTAGTCAGTTGTGTGACAAAGGATTTCAGGTACACTTTACTTCTCTGTCTTGTACACTTGAGCATAGGGAAGTTAAAGGCATGAAATTGGCAGGTAAAAGAGTTAACAACATTTATATGATAGATTTTGATTCCTTACCTGCAAATGATATCTGTTGCTTATTGTCTAATGCTGATGAGAACTGGTTGTGGCATAAGAGAGTGGCTCATATTCATATGGACCACTTGAACAAACTAGTTAGTAAGCAGTTAGTACTAGGACTCCCAAATAGGAAATTCTCTAAGGATAGACTGTGTGACTCCTGTGAGAAGAGTAAACTAGTTAAGTCTTCTTTCCCCCCTATAGACTTAGTTCAAACCAATAGGGTCTTACAGTTGGTACATATGGATCTTTTTGGTCCATCTCAGGTTAGAAGTTTTGGAGGGAACTTGTATGGTTATGTGTTGGTAGATGATTACTCTAGGTTCACCTGGACATTTTTTCTGACTCACAAGTGTCAGGCATTCTCAGTTTTCAAAAAATTTGCTATTGTAGTTCAAAATGAGAAAAACCATAAAATTATATCCATCAAGAGTGATCATGGTGGAGAATTCCAGAATGATTCCTTTAATACTTACTGTGAACAGAATGGAATTCACCATATATACTCAGCCCCTAGAACTCCACAGCAAAATGGAGTAGTAGAGAGGAAGAATAGGTCTTTAGAGGAACTAGCTAGGACTATGCTTAAAGACTCAAACCTTCCTAAGTACTTCTGGGCTGATGCTATAAACACTGCCACACATGTAGTGAATAGAGTTCTTATTAGGCCTATACTT
>NC_021162.2:11615141-11619819 GCF_000331145.2 Cicer arietinum
AGGAGTCAGTTCATGTAAAGTTTGATGAATTGTTTGCTGAAAACTTGAACAACACTCCTCCTATAGTTGGTAACTCATTGGATGATATTGTAGAGTCTGAACCAATAGAATCTAGTGAACTTGTACCTCCAACCAACCTTGACTGTGTAGAACCTATTAGGGAGAGTGATTTACCTAAGGAATGGAAGTTTATCAAAAACCATCCCATAGACAACATTATTGGAGAGATTTCAAAAGTAGTTTCCACTAGAAAATCCCTCAGAGAATTATGTAACTTCACAGCCTTTGTATCTCAAATAGAACCCAAAAATATAAAGGAAGCTCTTATGGATCATGACTAGATAGTTGCCATGCAAGAAGAGCTCAACCGGTTTGAGAGAAACAAAGTGTGGATACTAGTTTCAAAACTAGAAGATAAACATGTCATAGGAACTAGGTGGGTGTTCAGAAACAAAATGGATGAGAATGGTGTTATTACTAGGAATAAAGCTAGGTTAGTGGCCAAGGGTTACAACCAAGAAGAGGGAATAGACTAAGATGAAACCTATGCCCCAGTAGCAAGACTAGAAGCCATTAGAATCCTGCTTGCTTATGCATGTATAATGGACTTTAAACTTTATCAAATGGATGTTAAAAGTGCCTTTTTAAATGGAGACATCGAGGAGGAAGTTTTTTTGAGTCAAACACCTGGTTTTGAAGATCCTAAGCTTCCAAATCATGTGTTTAAACTGACAAAAGCCCTCTATGGCTTGAAACAAGCTCCAAGAGCTTGGTATGACAAGCTGAGCAATTTCCTCTTACAAGAAAATTTTTCAAGGGGAAATGTGGATAAGACACTTTTCATCAAAAGACAAGGAAAAGACATTCTATTGGTCCAAATTTATGTTGATGACATAATCTTTGGATCAACAAACAATAAGCTTTGCAAAGAATTTGAAAATACTATGAAACGAAAATTTGAAATGTCCATGATGGGAGAATTAACTTACTTCTTGGGATTTCAAATTAAGCAAAGCAAGAATGGCATTTTTCTAAGTCAAACCAAATATTGTAATGATCTTTTAAAGAAATTTGGTTTTGATAAGTTTAAATCCATTGATACACCTATGAGTCAAGCTTGTTACTTAGAGATGAGCAAGGTAAAACTGTAGATGTTACTGTGTTTAGAAGCTTGATAGGATCCTTAATATACCTTACAGCTAGTAGACCAGACATCATGTTTAGTGTGTGCATGTGTGCTAGATACCAAGCCAATCCAAAGGAATCCCACCTTAGTGCAGTCAAAAGGATATTTAGATATCTTATAGGAACCAAAAATCTAGGTTTGTGGTATCCTAAGGGATCTACTTGCACTCTAGTTGGTTATTCTGATTCTGATTTTGCTGGATGCAAATTGGACAGAAAGAGTACATCTGGTACTTGCCAACTATTAGGGAACTCTCTTGTTTCTTGGCATAGCAAGAAACAAAACAGTGTTGCACTCTCAACTGCTGAAGCTGAGTATGTAGCAGATGGTAGCTGTTGTTCACAGATTCTTTGGATGCAGCAACACCTCTCAGATTTTGGTGTTGATCTAGGTACAGTGCCCATTATGTGTGATAATACTAGTGCTATTAATATCACTAAGAACCCTGTCATGCATTCTAGAACTAAGCATATAGAGATTAGGCATCACTTCATTAGAGATCAATATCAACAGGGTAAGATCAAGCTTGAATATGTCAATACAACTGATCAGTTGGCTGATATTTTCACCAAGGCCTTGCCCAAGGACAGTTTCTTCTTTATAAGAATGAAACTTGGCATTATAGATCTCAATGAAATCTGATCCATATGACCAAATCGATTGCTACATCGATTATCCTGTGGCCAGATAGAAAAAATGCATTACACAATCGATTGTATAATCGATTTATGATGCACAATGTTTCAAATTTGTCAAATTGGAAACACGATAATCGATTGCTTAATCGCTTTGTTGGTACTTAGTGGTTTAGTTCTTTTTGTCACAAACTCTGGAATCGATTTCATAATCGATTTATCACATCTCAGAGTCAGATTGTTGAAACTTGGATTACCTCAATCGATTGGGCAAATCGATTATACATTTGGAAAAATGTTTAATGAATCGATTTGGAAATCGATTGGTTGGTCAAGATATCCAAAAATATAAGAAGTTTTCAAACATCAAACCCGAGCATCGATTGGGAAATCGATTGGATAAATTTTGTTTTGGATCTGCACGTTTGTGAATCGATTTGGGAATCGATGTCGAGTTTTGAAGTTTTCTGAACTTAAGAGGAAATCAATTTTGACATCGATTTAGTATAGAAGGGTCAATTAAGAAATCGATTGGGAAATCGATTTACAAGATGCCCGTTGAGAAAAATTATAGCCGTTGGAAGTAGGTGTAACGGATACTTTTCAGACAACGGTAACCTAATCGATTGGGCAATCAATTTGGTAAACCCAGAAGTGAAAAACAATTGATTGGGAAATCGATTCTGAACAGTTCTATAAAAACCCTAAATCGATTTCTCAACCCATTTTTCACCTTCTACTCTCAGTTTTCTCACCAATACTCATTTTCTCTGCATCTAATCCTTCTCAATCAATCTTTTCAACAATCCTCTATCAAAAAACAACAATGGCTCGCGTCAAACAAACTGCAAGGCGTCTATCATCATCATCTAAATCAATTTCTAAAGATAGACAAGTTGAAGACACTTCTCTGCCTTCTTCCTTTTTGAAGAGAAAAATCCAAGAGGCAAGAATTTTGGATTTCACATACATTGATTCAAACGGTTTTACTTTCCAAAACCATTTGAGATTTCATGGACTGGTGGATTTCCTTTCTTGCTCACTGGAAATTTACCCAAAGTTGATTAGAGCTTTTTACTCCACTTTCATTCTAACCAAAACTGGATTTGCTGCTGAAGTAAAGGGTAAAAAGATCTCAAAACCACCCTTACATTTGGTGAATCAATTGTGAACCAAATGCAACTGAGACGCATCAATGGCATATGGACTAGAGCTCCGTCTACTAATGAACAACCACAACCAAGTGCGGAACCGTCTGAGCCTGCTGAAGCACCATATGAGATTATGGCTAAGCTGTTAGAGCTGTTAGCATCACAGGCTGCCCATGATGCAAAGGTGGAGGCCTCTCTGCAAAAGCTCCAAGCAACTTTGGACTCCGTAGTTGAAGATGTCGCTGCAATCCAAGAGCACTTGGGGCTCAAAATGTCTTTTGAAGACATTGCTGAGATTGGATGGCAATCAACTAAAGATCCAAACCAACCCAACCTAGATAGCTCTGAACCTCATGGGGAGGAGACATTTGCTGAGGTTAATACAACAGTCTCTCCTTCTCCCGCTGATAATAATGAGGAACAGCCCTAGATTTGTTGATTAGGTTTTAGTTTCTTTGTTGATTTGTCATGTTCTAGTACTGCTTTTGATATGTTGTCTTTGTAATTTTTGTGTGTATATATCTTATGTTTCTTTTTGTTTAATCAACTGTCTCTTATAATTTCTTTTTGTATTAAATGACAAAAGGGGAAGATTGGTTTAACTTGTATGATATTACATGATTTGGTATCAATTTTACTCTGATATAATGTAATTTAGATACATGATTCAAATTGAACTTATATGTTCTGAACTGAACCTATAATTTTTTTTTATCATGGAATGCTCTGATATGCTTTGATATCATAATGTTCGGATATGATATTAGCTCTGATGTGATATTGATCTGTTTAAATAGTAACTTTGTGATATCTGATACATTGCATTCTGATACTTTATAATGTACCATGTTGTGCTCATTTTTTTGAAATGTATCATACATTCCAAAACTCAGGGGGAGATTTTAAATAATCTCAAGGTTAAACTGTGCGTTTGTCATTAAATCAAAATGGGGGATATTGTAAGACATGAGCTTCCCTGATCATGCTTTTGATTTAATTCCCAAACATACAGTACATATGAAATATTTGATTGATCTAATGATTTGAATTGAGAAACATTTCAGGCAAACAAGCAGACACCATACACTTGGAACAAAGGCTTGCAACTCAAGGAATCAACCAAAGTTGAAGGATATGCTTGAGAAAGATGCAATTATATGTTGTGTAATTAGGTGTCATAGTAGTTAGTTTATTAGACTAATCACTATGGTCTCATGCTTAAGTCTTTGCCAATGAATATAAATCAACCAACCAATAATTCAATTGATGAATCAATTGATAAATCGATTGTCTGACTCAGAACAAGTGTTTTCACTACATAAATCGATTGGGCAATCGATTAGTTAAAGTTTTAAGTGAAACCTGAGTTCTGGGATAAAACCAATCAATTGGACAATCGATTGGGCAATCAATTGATTAATCGATTTTACAAGTCACAGAACCAACCATGTATGGAATCAATCGATTGACAAATCGATTGTGACAAAGTTTTTAAAATCAAGAATAACTTTTGTGATGCAACAAATCGATTGGGACATCAATTGATTTAGTTTTCTTAAACTCCAAGTTTGAGGCAATCGATTAGGCAATCGATTGCAGTTAATCATTTATCAGAACAACTTTGATTAAATCGATTGGCACATAGATTTTGTCAAAATAGCTGAAGTTCTGTAACAAGCACAATCGATTGGAAAATCGATTGACGT
>NC_021162.2:11620036-11646069 GCF_000331145.2 Cicer arietinum
AGGATATGCTTGAGAAAGATGCAATTATATGTTGTGTAATTAGGTGTCATATTAGCTAGTTTGTTAGACTAATCACTATGGTCTCATGCTTAAGTCTTTGCCAATGAATATAAATCAATCAACCAATAAGTCAATTGATGAATCAATTGATAAATCGATTGTCTGACTCAGAACAAGTGTTTTCACTACATAAATCGATTGGGCAATCGATTAGTTAAAGTTTTTAGTGAAACCTGAGTTCTGGGATAAATCCAATCAATTGGACAATCGATTGGGCAATCAATTGATTAATCGATTTTACAAGTCACAGAACCAACCATGTATGGAATCAATCGATTGACAAATCGATTGTGACAAAGTTTTTAAAATCAAGAATAACTTTTGTGATGCAACAAATCGATTGGGACATCAATTGATTTAGTTTTCTTAAACTCCAAGTTTGAGGCAATCGATTAGGCAATCGATTGCAGTTAATCATTTATCAGAACAACTTTGATTAAATCGATTGGCACATAGATTTTGTCAAAATAGCTGATGTTCTGTAACAAGCACAATTGATTGGCAAATTGATTGACGTTTATGTCTGAGTCATTGTGATTAGCACAATCGATTGACGAATCGATTGAAGCTAATGTTTAAGTTACAGAAAGGATTCAGCTCAATGCCAAATCGATTATGACTGTGATTATGAAGTCGACTGAGCAATCGATTGTTTTGATCTCGTTGTTGGAACAAAACATCTATAATCGATTACTCAATCGATTCTGATAAAACCATAGTATTAGTTCTGATTGATGTATTAAAGGAATCGATTGGCAAATCGATTCATGCTTATATGATCAAGATTCAAGAAAAACAAGACATATGAAAATCGATTTGGCAATCGATTTACCAAGCATTAACACATTATACAATCGATTAAGCAATCGATTATCCTGGTGTTTTTCTGAATATATATAAGCTGTTTCAATCACTTTTGAAAATAACTCTTTCAGAACTTTTCACAACTTTTGGAAAACTCTTGGAAAACTTTTGACCACGTTTGAATACCTTTAAAAACACTTTGAGAGAAAAGTTTTACAACACACAAAATATCCATTGGCTAAATACTTTTGTGTGAGATATTATAGGCTTTTCGGGCGATTTTCTTACAGCTCGACAAAAATACACCGAAATCCGAATTTTCGAACAAGACGATGGCTAGTGTTTGAAATCTGAGGCGGAACCCGAAACTCAGTTATAAATTTAGGAGAAGAATGCTATAAGGGTCTCCTGATCCTCAATTTCATCTCGTCTTTTCAGGCGATTTTCGTACCACCCGACAAAAATGGACCGAAATTCGTATTTTCAGAACATACGATGGCTAGTGTTTGAAATCTGGCGCGTAACCCGAAACACATTTATAAATTTTCGAAAAGAATGCTATAAGGGTCTCTTAGTCCTCGATTTCATCTGAACTATTCGGGCGACTTTCGTACCAACGAACTAAAATGGACCGAAATCTGTATTTTCGAAGAAGACGATTGTTAGTGCTTGAAATCTGATGTGGAACCCGAAACACAATTACAACTTTAGAAGAAGAATGCTTTAAGGGTATCTTGGTCCTCGATTTCATCTGGACTTTTAGTACGACTTTCGTACTACCTGACTAAAATTGACCGAAATCCCTATTTTTGAACAAAACGATGGCTAGTTTTTGAAATCTGACACGGAATCCGAAACACAATTATAAATTTATAAGAAGAATCCTATCACGGTCTCCAAGTCCTCAATTTCATCTCGACTTTTTGGGCGATTTTCTTACCCCTCGAAAAAAATGGAACGAAATGTATTATTTGGACCAGATGATGGCTAATGTTTGAAATCTGATGTGGAATCCGAAGCACTGTTATAAATTTAGGAGAAGAATGTTGTAAGGGTCTCCTGGTCCTCGATTTCATCTGGACTTTTCGGGGGATTTTCTTACGACCCGACCAAAATGGACCGAAATCCGTATTTTTGGACCAAATGATGGCTAGTGTTTGATATATGACCCGTAACCCGAAGCACAATTATAAATTTTGGAGAACAATGCTACTAGGGTTTCCCGGTCATCGATTTCATCGACAAAAAAGGACCGAAATTCGTATTTTCGAACAAGATTATGGCTAGTTTCTGAAATCTGACGCGACACCTGAAAAACAGTTATAAATTTAGAAGAAGAATGCTATAAGGGTCTCCCTATCCTCGAGTTCATCTGGACATTTAGGGCGATTTTCGTACCACTCAACAAAAATGGACCGAAATTCGTATTTTCGGACCAGACGATGGCCAGTGTTTAAAATCGAGTGTGGATTCCGAAAAACAGTAATAAATTTTTGAGAAGAATGCTATAAGGGTCTTCTACTCCTCAATATCATTTGGTCTTTTTGGGCGATTTTCGTACTACACGACTAAAATGGACCGAAATTTGTATTTTCGAACAAAACGATGGTTAGTAATTGAAATCTATCATGGAACCTGAAACACAATTATAAATTTTGGAGAAGAATGTTATAAAAGGTCTTCCGGTCCTCAATTTCATCTGGACTTTTTGGACGATTTTCGTACCACCCTACTAAAATGAACTAAAATCTATATTTTCGAACAAATCGATGGTTAGTGTTTGAAATATGACACAGAAACTGGAACACAATTATAAATTTTGGAGAAGAATGCTATAAGGGTCTCTCGCTCCTCGATTTCATTTGGACTTTTCGGGCAATTTTCGTAACCCTCGACAAAAAAGGACTGAAATCTGTATTTTCAAATAAGACGAGGGCTAGTGTTGGAAATCTAACTCGGAACCCGAAACACAATTATATATTTTGGAGAAGAATTGTACAAAGGGTCTCCCGGTCCTTGATTTCGTTTGGACTTTTCGGTTGGTTTTCATATCCATCGACAAAAATATGCCAAAATCTGTATTTTCGGACCGGACGATGGCTAGTGTTTGAATTTTGACGCGCAACCCGAACCATAGTTATAAATTTTGGAGAAGAATGACATAAGGGTCTCCAAGTCCTCGATTTCACTTGGATTTTTCGGTCGATTTTCGTATCACCTGGCTAAAAAGGACCGAAATTCGTATTTTTGAACAAAACGATAGTTAGTGTTTGAAATCTTGCTCGGAACCCGAAACACAGTTACAAATTTTGAAGTAGAATGCTATAAGGGTCTCCCGGTCCTCGATTTCATCTAGACTTTTCGGGAAATTTTTGTATCACCTGACAAAAATGGACCCAAATTCGTATTTTCTTACAAGTTGATGGCTAGTGTTTGAAATCTGATGCTGAACCCGAAACACAATTTTAAATTTTGAAGAAGAATGCTAGAAGGGTATCCTGGCCCTCGGTTTCATCTGGTCTTTTCGGGTGATTTTTGTACCACTCAACAAAAATAGACCGAAAATTGTATTTTCGGACCAAACGATGGCTACTGTTGGAAATCTGACGCGGAACGCGAAACACATTTATGAATTTTGGTGAAGAATACTATAATGGTCTCCTGGTCCTCGATTTCATCTGGATTTTCGGGCGATTTTCGTGCCACCCGACTAAAATGGACCGAAATCCGTATTTTCGATCAAGACGATGGCTAGTGTTTCAAATCTAACGCAGAACCCGATTTCATTTGGACTTTTCAGTCGACTGTCGTACCCATCGACGGTAATGGAGCAACATCTATATTTTCGGACTAGACGATGGCTAGTGTTTGAAATGTAGCGCAAAACCCGGAACAAAGTTATAAATTCTGGAGAAGAATGCTATAAGGGTCTCTCGGTCCTCGATTTCATGTGGACTTTTCCAGCGATTTTCGTACTACCCGACTAAAACGGATCGAAATATGTATTTTCAAACAAAACGATGGTTAGTGTTTGAAATCTGGTGTAGAACCCGAAACACAATTATAAATCTTGGAGAATTATGCTATAAGGGTCTCCAGGTCCTCGATTTCATCTGGATTTTTTGGACAATTTTCGTACCACCCGACTAAAATGGACCAAAATCTGTATTTTCGAACAAAATGATGGTTTGTGTTTGGAATCTGACATGGAACCCAAAACATAGTTATAAATTTTGGAGAAGAATGCTATAAGGGTCTCTCGTACAGTTATAAATCTTCGAGTGATTTTCTTACCCCTCGACAAAAATGGACTAACATCTGTATTTTCGAACCAGATGATGGCTAGTGTTTGAAATCTAGCGCGGAACCTGAAACATAGTTATAAATTTTATAGAAGAATGCCATAAAGGTCTCTCGGTCTTTGATTTCATCCGGACGTTTCGAGCGATTTTCGTACAACCCGACTAAAATTTAGGAGAAGAATGCTATAAGGGTCTCCTTGTCCTCAATTTCATCTGGTCTTTTAGGGCAATGTTTGTACCACCAGACAAAAAAATAATGAAAATTGTATTTTCGAATCAAACGATGGCTAATGTTTGAAATTTGGCACGAAACGCAAAACACAGTTATAAAATTTGCAGAAGAATGCTATAATGGTCTTTAGGTCCTCGATTTCAATGGACTTTTCGGGCGATTTTCTTACCACCCGACTAAAATGGACCGAATCTGTGTTTTCCAACAAGACAATTGCTAGTGTTTGAAATCAAACGCGGAACCCGAAACACAATTATAATTTTGAACAAGAATTCTATAATGGTCGCCAGATTTCAATCACTAGTCATCGTCTGGTCCGAAAATACATATGGTTGTCCATATTTGTCGAGGGGTACGAAAGTCACCCTAAACGTCCAAATAAAATTGAGGATCGTGAGACCATTATAGCATTCTTCTCCAGAATTTATAACTTTGTTTCGGGTTTCGCGCCAGATTTCAAACACTAGCCATCGTATAATCTGAAAGTACAGATGTTGGTCAAATTTTTCGATGGGAACGAAAGTCGCCCGAAAAATCCAAATGAAATCGAGGACCGGGAGACCAATATAGAATTCTTGTTCTAAATTTATAACTGTGTTTCAGGTTCTTTGTTAGATTTGAAACACTAGCCATCGTCTTGTTCGGAAAAACGGATTTCGGTCCATTTTAGTTGGGTGGTACGAAAATCGCCCGAAAAGTCTAGATGAAATCGAGGACTGGGAGACCAATATAGCATTCTTCTCCAAAATTTATAACTATGTTTCGTATTCCGCGCAAGATTTCAAACACTAGTCATCGTCTGGTCCAAAAATACGATTTTCGATCTATTTTTGCCAGGTAGTACAAAAATCGCCCGAAAAGACCAGATGAAATCGAGGACCAAAAAACCCTTATAGCATTCTTCTCCAAAATTTTTAATTATGTTTCGGGTTCCGCATCAGAATTCAAACACAAGTCATCGGTCGATTTTGTTGGGTGATACAAAAATCGCTTGAAAAGTTTAGATGAAATCGAGGGCTAGGAGACCCTTACAACATTCATCTCCAAAATTTAAAACTTTGTTTTGGTTTCTGCGTCAGAATTCAAACACTAGCCATGGTCTTGTTCAAAAATACTGATTTAGTTCCATTTTTGTTGAAAGGTACGAAAATCGCCCGTAAAGTCCAGATGAAATCGAGGACCGAGAGACCCTTATATCATTCTTCTCCAAAAAGCTTAACTGTGTTTTGGGTTACGCGTCATAATTCAAACACTACCATTGTCTGGTCCGAAAATACGGATTTCGGTCCATTTTAGTCGGATGGTACGAAAATCGGCAGAAAATTCTAGATGAAATCGTGGACCGGGAGACTCTTATAACATTCTTCTCAAAAATTTATAACAGTTTTTCGGGCTCTGCGCCCGATTTTAAACACAAGCCATCGTCTAGTCCGAAAATACGAATTTTTGGTCCATTTTTGTTGGGTGGTACGAAAATCTTCCAAAAAGCTAGATGAAATTGAGGTCTGCGAGACCTTTATAACCTTCTTCTCCAAAATTTATAATTGTGTTTTGGATTCCGCATCTGATTTCCAAAACTAGCCCTCGTCTGGTATGAAAATATAGATTTCGGTCCTTTTTTGTCGAGGGTTACTAAAATCGCCTGAAAAGTCCAGATAAATCGAGGACCGAGAGACCCTTATAGCATTTTTCCGCATAATTTATAACTCTGTTCTGGGTTCTGTGTCAGATTTTAAACACTAACCATCATTTTGTTCGAAAATACATATTTTGGTTCATTTTAGTAGGTGGTACGAAAATCGTCCAAAAATTCCAGATAAAATCGAGGAACGGGAGACCCTTATAGCATTCTTCTCCAAAAAGCTTAACTGTGTTTCGAGTTACGTGCCAGATTTCAAACACTAACCATCGTTTTGTTTGAAGATACAAATTTCAGTCAATTTTAGTTGGGTGGTACGAAAACCGCCGGAAAAGTCAAGATGAAATCGGGGACTAGGAGACCCTTATAGCATTCTTTTCCAAATTTTATAATTGTTTTTGGGCTCCGCCCCAGATTTTAAACACTAGCCATTGTGTGGTCCGAAAATACGAATTTCGGTTCATTTTTTTTGGATGGTACAAAAATTGCCGAAAAAGTCCAAATGAAATCGAGGACTGGGACACCCTTCCAACATTCTTCTTCTAAATTTATAATTTTGTTTCAGGTTACGCGTCCGATTTTAATCACAAGCCATCGTCTAGTCCGAAAATAAGAATTTTGGTCCATTTTTGTTGGGTGGTACGAAAATCGCCCAAAAAGCTAGATGAAATTGAGGACTGGGAGACCCTTATAGCATTCTTCTCCAAAATTTATAACTGTGTTTCGGGTTCCATGCCAGATTTCAAACACTAACCATCGTTTTGTTCAAAAAGAAGAATTTTGGTCCATTTTAGTCAGGAGGTACGAAAATCCACCAAAAAGTCAAGATAAAATCAAGGACTGGGAGACTCTTATATCATTCCTCTCCAAAATTTATAACTGTGTTTCTGGTTTCGCTTTAAAATTCAAACACTAGCCATCGTCTGGTCCGAAAATACAGATTTGGCATATTTTTCTCGTTGGGTACGAAAATCAACCGAAATATCCAGATGAAATCGAGGACCCGGAGACCCTTACAACATTCATCTCCAAAATTTAAAACTGTGTTTCGATTTCTGCGTCAGAATTCAAACATTAGCCATCGTCTTGTTTGAAAATACTGATTTCGGTCCATTTTTGTTGAAAGGTACGAAAATTACCCGTAAAGTCCAAATGAAATCGAGGACCGAGAGACCCTTATATCATTCTTCTCCAAAAAACTTAACTGTGTTTCGGGTTCCGCGTCAAAATTCAAACACTAGCCATTGTCTAGTCCGAAAATACGGATTTCAGTCCATTTTGGTCGGATGGTACGAAAATCGCCCAAAAAGTCCAGATGAAATCGTGGACCGGAAGACGCTTATAGCATTCTTCTAAAAAATTTATAACAGTTTTTCAGGCTTTGTGCCGGATTTTAAACACAAGCCATCGTCTAGTTCGAAAATACGAATTTTGGTCTATTTTTGTTGTGTGGTACGAAAATTGCCTAAAAGGCTAGATGAAATTCAGGACTGGGAGACCCTTGTAGCATTCTTCTCCAATATTTATAACAGTGTTTCGGATTTTGCATCTGATTTCCAACACTAGCCCTCGTCTGGTATGAAAATATAGATTTCAGTCCTTTTTTGTCGAGGGTTACGAAAATGGCCTGAAAAGTCCAGATGAAATCGAGGACCGAGAGACCTTTATAGACTGGGAGACCCTTGTAGCATTCTTCTCCAATATTTATAACAGTGTTTCGGATTTTGCATCTGATTTCCAACACTAGCCCTCGTCTGGTATGAAAATATAGATTTCAGTCCTTTTTTGTCGAGGGTTACGAAAATGGCCTGAAAAGTCCAGATGAAATCGAGGACCGAGAGACCTTTATAGCATTTTTCTCCAAAATTTATAATTGCGTTCTAGGTTCTGTGTCAGGTTTCAAAAACTAACCATCATTTTGTTCGAAAATACATATTTTGGTTCATATTAGTACGGTGGTACGAAAATCGTCCAAAAAGTCCTGATGAAATCAAGGACCGGTAGACCTTTATAACATTCTTCTTCAAAATGTATAATTATATTTAAGGTTCCCCTAAATATTTCAAACACTTAGCATCGTTTTGTTCGAAAATACAAATTTTCGCCCGAAAAGACCAAATGAAATCGAGGACCAAGAGAACCTTATAGCATTCTTCGCCTAAATTTATAACTTAGTTTCGGTTTCCGCCTCAGATTTCAAACACTAATAATTGTCTTGTTCGAAAATACGGATTTCGGACTATTTTTGTTGAGTGGTACGAAAATAGCCTGCAAAGCCCAGATGAAATCGAGGACCGGGAGACCCTTATAGCATTCTTCTCCTAAATTTAAAAATTGAGTTTCAAAGACAAGCAATTGTATTGTTCGAAAGTACAGATTTCGGTCCATTTTTGTCGGGTGGTACAAAATTTGCCCAAAAAGTCCAAATGAAATCGAGGATCGGGAGACCCTTATAGCATTTTTCTCCTAAATTTATAACAAAGATTCAAGATTCTCGTCAGGTTTCAAACTCTAGCCATCGTCTTGTCCGAAAATACGGATTTCAATCCATTTTAGTCTAGTGGTATGACAATCGCCCAAAAAGTCCAGATGAAATCGAGGACCAGGAGAGCCTTATAGCGTTCTTCTTCTAAATTTATAATTGTATTTCGGGCCCCAGGTCAGATTTCAAATACTAACAATAGTCTTGTTCGAGAATACGGATTTTGTTCCATTTTAGTCCAGATGAAATCGAGGACCGAGAGACCTTATAGCATTCTTCTCCAAAATTTATAAATGTGTGTCGAGTTAGGCGCTAGATTTCAAATACTAGCCCAAGTCTAGTCTTAAAATACAAATTTTAGTCCATTTTTGTCGAGGGGTACGAAAAACACTCGAAAAGTGAAGATGAAATCGAGGACCAAGAGACCTTTATAGCATTCATCTCCAAAATTTATAATTGTGTTTCGGGTTCCGCCTCAAATGTTAAACACTAGCAATTGTCTTGTTCGAAAATACGGATTACAGTCCATTTTTGCTGGCTGGTCTGAAAATCCCCCGAAAAGTCCAGATGAAATCGAGGACCGGGAGACCCTTATAGCATTTTTCTCCTAAATTTATAACCGAGTTTCGGGGATCCGGGTCAGTTTTCAAACACTAGCAATCATGTTGTTCGAAAATACGGATTTCAGTCCATTTTTTATGTGGTGGTACGAAAATCACCCAAAACGTCCAGATGAAAAAGGACTGGGAGACCCTGATAACATTCTTCTCCAAAATTTATTACTGGTTTTTAGGTTCGGCACCAAATTTCAAAACTTGTCATCGTTTGATGCAGAACCCGAAACTCAGTTCTAAATTTAGGAGAAGAATGTTACAAGAATCTTCTTCTCCTCGATTTCGTCTGGACTTTTCGGGAAATTTTCGTACCCCTCGACAAATATGGACCAAAATATGTATTCTCGAAACTCAGTTGAAATCTGCCGCAAAACCCGAAACATAGTTATAAATTTTGGATAAGAATGCTATAAGGGTTTCCCGGTCGTTGATATCATCTAGACGTTTCTGGCGATTTTCATAACACCCGACAAAAATGGACCGAAATCAATATTTCCGGAACAGAATGCTATAAGGGTCTCCCGATCCTCGATTTCATCTTGACTTTTCGGGCGATTTTCATACCACTAGACTAAAATGGATTGAAATCCGTATTTTCGGACCAGACGATTGCTAGTGTTTGAAATTTGACATGGAACCCGAAATAAATTTTCGTACCCCTCGACAAATATGGACCAAAATATGTATTCTCGAAACTCAGTTGAAATCTGCCGCAAAACCCGAAACATAGTTATAAATTTTGGATAAGAATGCTATAAGGGTTTCCCGGTCGTTGATATCATCTAGACGTTTCTGGCGATTTTCATAACACCCGACAAAAATGGACCGAAATCAATATTTCCGGAACAGAATGCTATAAGGGTCTCCCGATCCTCGATTTCATCTTGACTTTTCGGGCGATTTTCATACCACTAGACTAAAATGGATTGAAATCCGTATTTTCGGACCAGACGATTGCTAGTGTTTGAAATTTGACATGGAACCCGAAATACAGTTATAAATTTAGAAGAAGAATGCTATAACGGTCTTTCGGTCGTCGATTTCATCTGGACGTTTTGGGCGATTTTCGTATCCCTCGACAAAAATGAACCAAAATCTATATTTTCGGACCAGACGATGGCTAGTGATTGAAATTTGACTTGGAATCACAAACATGTTATGTATTAAGGAGAAGAATGTTATAAGGGTCTCCCGGTCCTCGATTTCATCTGGTATTTTCGGGTGATTTTCGTGCCACCTGACTGAAATAGACAGAAATTTGTATTTTCGAACAAAACAATGGCTAGTGTTTGAAATCCGACATGGAACTCGGAACACAATCATAAATTTAGGAGAAGAATGATATAAGGGTCTCTCGGTCCTCGATTTCATCTGGACTTTTCAGGCGATTATTTTACCCTCGACAAAAAAGGACCGAAATTTATATTTTCGGAACAGATGATGGCAAGTGTTTGAAATCTGGCGCAGAACCTAAAAACTAGTAATAAATTTTGGAGAAGAATGCTATCAAGGTCTCCTGGTCTTCGGATTCATCTAGACCTTTGGGGTGATTTCATATCACCCGACAAAAAATGGACCGAAACCGTATAAATTTTGGAGAAGAATGCTATAAGGGTCCCTCGGTTCTCAATTTCATCTGGACTTTTCAGGTGATTTTGGTACCCCTCGACAAAAATGGAATAAAATCTGTATTTTCAGACCAGCTTGGGCTAGTGTTTGAAATCTTGCGCGGAACTCGAGACACAGTTATAGCTTTTGGAGAAGAATGCTACAAGGGTCTCCCTGTCTTATCTGAGCTTTTTGGGTGATATTCATACGATCCAACTACAATGGACCGAAATTCGCATTTTCGAAAAAGACTATGGCTAGTGTTTGAAATCTAACGCAGAACCCGAAACACAGTTTTAAATTTTGAAGAATGATATAAGAGTCTGCTGTCCTAGATTTCATCTAGACTTCTCGGGCGACTTTCGTACCGTACAACTAAAATAGACTGAAATCCGTATTTTTGAAAAAGACGATTTTTAGTGTTTAAAACTGGACGCGGAACCCGAAATATAGTTATAAATTTAGAAAAAAATGCTATAAGGATCTCTCGGTCCTCGATTTTATCTAGACTTTTCAGGCGATTTTTATACCACCCGACTTAAATGGACCGAAATCCGTATTTTCGGACCAAACGATGGCTAATATTTGAAATATGACGCGGAAGCCGAAGCAAAATTATAATATTTGGACTTTTTAGGAGATTTTCATACCATCGTCAACAAAGGACCAAAATCCTTATTTTCGAAAAAGATTGTGGCTAGTGTTTGAGATATGACGCGGAACCTGAAACACAGTTAAATTTTTGGAGAAGAATGCTATAAGGGTCTCCCGGTCCTCGATGGTTAGTGTTTGAAATCTGACATGGAACCCGAAATACAGTTATAAATTTAGAATAAGAATGCTATAAGGGTCTCTCGGTCGTCGATTACATCTGGACTTTTGGAGCGATTTTCGTACCCCTCTACAAAAATGGACCAAAATCTATATTTTTGGACCAGACGATGGCTAGTGTTTGAAATCTAGCGCGAAACTCAAAACACAATTATAAATTTAGGAGAAGAATACTATAAGGGTCTCTCGGCCCTCGATTTCATCTGGACTTTTTAGGCGATTTTCTTACCCCTTGACAAAAAGGATCGTAATCTATATTTCCGGACCAGACGATAACAAGTGTTTAAAATCTAGCGTAGAACCTAAAAACTAGTAATAAATTTTGGAGAAGAATGCTATCAAGGTCTACCGGTCCTTGATTTCATCTAGACTTTTCGGGTGATTTTCGTACCACCCTAGAAAAACGATCGTAAGTGTTTGAAATCTGTTGCAAAACCCGAACACAATTTTAAATTTTGGAGAAGAATGCTATAAAGGTCTCTGGGTCTTCGATTTCATTTGGACTTTTGGGAGGATTTCATCTGTATTTGCGAACGAAACGATGGTTGGTGTTTGAAATCTGACTGGAAACTCGAAAACAGTTATAAATTTTGGAGAAGAATTCTATAAGGGTCTCATGGTCCTCGATTTCATCTAGAATTTTCGGATAATTTTCATACTACCTGACTAAAATGGACCGAAATCCGTATTTTTGAACAAGACTATGGCTAGTGTTTGAAATTTAACCCGAAACCTGAAACACAATTATAAAATTTGGAGAAGAATTCTATAAGGGTCTCCCATTCCTCGATTTCATTTGGACTTTTGGGGTGATTTTCGTACCACCCGACAAAAATAGACCGAAATCCAAGTTTTCGAAAAAGACGATGGCAAGTGTTTGAACTTTAACGCAGAAACCGAAACACAGTTTTAAATTTTGGAGAAGAATGCATTAAGGGTCTCCTGGTCCTTGATTTCATCTATACTTTTAGGTCAATGTTCGTACCGATCGACAAAAATATGTCAAAATCTGTATTTTTGTACCAGATGACGGCTACTGTTTGAATTTTGACGCGGAACCCGAAACAGAGTTATAAATTTTGGAGAAGAATGATATAAGGGTCTCCCAATCCTCGATTAGATCTGGACTTTTCTTTCGATTTTCGTACCTCCTGACTAAAATGGACCGAAATTCGTATTTTCGAACAAAATGATTGTTAGTGTTTGAAATCTGGCACGAAACACGAAACACAGTTATAATTTATAGAGAAGAATGCCATAAGGGTCTCCGGGTCCTTGATTTCATCTGGACTTTTTGGGTGATTTTCATACCACCTAACTAAAATGTACCTAAATTAGTGTTTTCGAACAAGATTATGGCTAGTGTTTGAAATTTGACGCGTAGCCTGAAACATAGTTATAAATTTAGAAGAAGAATGATGTAAGGGTGTCCCAGTCCTCGATTTTCATTTGGACTTTTTGGGCAATTTTCGTACCACCTAACAAAAATGAACCGAAATTCGTATTTTCATACCCGACGATGGCTAGTGTTTAAAATCTGAGGCGGAGCCCGAAAAATAGTTATAAATTTTGGAGAAGAATGCTATAATGGTCTCCTGGTCCTCGATTTTGTAACACCCCGATTTTCAGAGCGAGGGTGTATTTTTTTTTTTCAAAAGAAATTAAAATAAAATAGAGAAATAAATAAGGTAACAGCTTTGGATAAGTAATTAAGTCATTATAATATTCAAGCAGCGGAAAAAGTTCTCAATCCATGAATTCAAAATATTAACATAACAAAAGTAGTACAATCTTCCGGTTTAAAAATAAACGCAACCCAAAAGAAAGACATTCGTTCCCTCTGTGTCAACCTAGTCTGATCATTTTACAAAACAACTAAACACCCTGAGTGATCTCCACGCGCCCCGTGGGATCCTCCTAGCGTAGCTCCAATCAAGCATTCCCATCTACATTCCCATCCGTAGGGTACGAACCGGTAGGATCGTCCTGACTCTCATCTGAGGGCAAAGCCCAGATTTCCACAATAATTGTAAAGGGTCACCAACCGAAATTAACAGATAACACATAACATTTAAGTTTTAAATGCACAAAATAACCTTTCAACTAAGCATGCACCTTAAAAGGATTTTCCATATGCTAAAAGTTCATACAATGCTTGCCAATTAACAATGAACTCAAAATAAAGTTCTCAATCCATCAAGTAATACATAACTGACCAAAGCATTGATAAATCAATTGAGCAATCGATTATCTAACTCAAAATAAGGACTTTTGCTGAGCCAATCGATTGCCAAATCGATTTGGTCAGTTCTGCTGAGTTTCTGCATGACCAAATCGATTTCTAAGTCGATTTTGTCAGTTCTGATGAGTCCCTGGGTTGCCAAATCGATTTCCAAATCGATTTTGGCAGTTTTGCTGAGTTCCTGCCTCTCTGCCAATCGATTTCCAAATCGATTTCTTAAAAGATTTTGAAAGACATATTTATACAATCGATTGGCAAATCGATTAGGTCAAAATGGTGAACTTCCTGCAACTCATCCAATCGATTGGGAAATCGATTTCCCTCATCATTTTTCCAAAAATTCATAACTAACTCAATCACATTCATACATAATCTCAAATCCTAACACTTAGCACTGATAACGCAATCGCTAAACGCAATCGCTACAACATCATGAGTTTCGAAGTAGTATTGCAATCAAACATGCTATCACTAAATTCCAAAACATAACACTTATCACTTATAACACAATTACTACAACATCATGGGTTTCGAAATTGTATTGCAATCAAACATGTTATCACCAAATTCGAAAACATACACTTAACACTTATAACCCAATACTAGACAGACAAAATGAACCAACAATTCACAAGTTAACAGGGTGTAGTCTCTCACGGACAAACACATGTGCAGTCTCTCACGGACAAACACAATTCACCAAGAAACGTAAGGCGTAAACGTACCACCTGTCACGGGTCAGTACTGTTTACCGAGGTGCCACCTATCACGGGTCAGCACAACTTACCATTAAGAGATTCCCCATTCTTAATTCTCATTTAACTTAACGATTTTCAAAACAAAACATTCAGTAAATAAGTCATTAAGAGATTCCCCATTCTTAATTCTCATTTAACTTAACGATTTTCAAAACAAAACATTCAGTAAATAAGTCATTAAGAGATTCCCCATTCTTAATTCTCATTTAACTTAACGATTTTCAAAACAAAACATTCAGTAAATAAGTCATTAAGAGATTCCCCATTCTTAATTCTCATTTAACTTAACGATTTTCAAAACAAAACATTCAGTAAATAAGTCATTAAGAGATTCCCCATTCTTAATTCTCATTTAACTTAACGATTTTCAAAACAAAACATTCAGTAAATAAGTCATTAAGAGATTCCCCATTCTTAATTCTCATTTAACTTAAACGATTTTCAAAACAAACATTAAGTAACCAAGACATTAAGAGATTCCCCATTCTTAACGCCCGGTTAACTTAAACAATTTTCAAAGCAACATTAAGTAAATAAGTCATTAAGAGATTCCCCATTCTCAATACTTATTTAACTTAAACGATTTTCCAAACAAATATTAAGTAACCAAGATATTAAGAGATTCCCCATTCTCAATACTTATTTAACTTAAACGATTTTCCAAACAAATATTAAGTAACCAAGATATTAAGAGATTCCCCATTCTCAATACTTATTTAACTTAAACGATTTTCCAAACAAATATTAAGTAACCAAGATATTAAGAGATTCCCCATTCTCAATACTTATTTAACTTAAACGATTTTCCAAACAAATATTAAGTAACCAAGATATTAAGAGATTCCCCATTCTCAATACTTATTTAACTTAAACGATTTTCCAAACAAATATTAAGTAACCAAGATATTAAGAGATTCCCCATTCTCAATACTTATTTAACTTAAACGATTTTCCAAACAAATATTAAGTAACCAAGATATTAAGAGATTCCCCATTCTCAATACTTATTTAACTTAAACGATTTTCCAAACAAATATTAAGTAACCAAGATATTAAGAGATTCCCCATTCTCAATACTTATTTAACTTAAACGATTTTCCAAACAAATATTAAGTAACCAAGATATTAAGAGATTCCCCATTCTCAATACTTATTTAACTTAAACGATTTTCCAAACAAATATTAAGTAACCAAGATATTAAGAGATTCCCCATTCTCAATACTTATTTAACTTAAACGATTTTCCAAACAAATATTAAGTAACCAAGATATTAAGAGATTCCCCATTCTCAATACTTATTTAACTTAAACGATTTTCCAAACAAATATTAAGTAACCAAGACATTAAGAGATTCCCCATTCTTAATCCTCATTTAACTTAATGGTTTTCAAATTCTACACACAAAAAACTAAAACAAATTCTCACATTCAATCCATAATTCACCCCAAAACACATCAATCAACAAACATCAAGTATGCACACGCCAAATACGATGAACACACATCAACATAATTAATTTCATTTATTCAAAATCTTACATACGTGAGGTAAATTCATTTTTCCCAAAACAATACTCCAATCCTAACAAAATTCGTTTCCACACAACCACAGATAAGGCCCTAGAAGCAAACTAAAAGTTTGGAAGGAGCCCTTACCTTAACGTTAGCGTTAACGTGCGTTTCCGGTACCGCGAGTAAATCCGGTAAAATCTCCGCTCGCAACGCCGCTTCCTAATTAGTTCACTAGCACTGTAGTGTGGTGGTGAGAAACCTTCCCTTCTATCACTTCTTGAAACGACGTTTAGATCTAGGTGAAACGGGGAGGTTTGTGTTTGAATCCCTAATACCGTTTTTCTTCGTTTTCGAATCAAATAAGAAGAATGAAGTTGAGTAATCTACTCTCCCACACTCACCCAACCTTGGGTTTCTAATCTTGAAGAAAAGGGACGAAAAAGAAAGGAAAACCAAGAAGAATAAGAAATGGGTTTCGCGTAGGCACGGGAGGAAGAAGATGGAAATGCTTTTCCTTTCCTTTTCCTTCCTTTTATTTTCCTTTCTTCCTATTTCCTTTTCTCTCTTTTCTATTTCTTTCCAAACAAATAGGTATATAATTTCATCTGGACTTTTCCGGCGATTTTCGTATCACCCGGTCAAAAATGCTATAATGGTCTCCCGGTCCTCGATTTCATTTGGACATTTCGGGCGATTTTCGTATCACCCGACTAAATGGACCAAAATTCGTATTTTCGAACAAGACGATGGCTAGTGTTTGAAATCTGACGCGGAACCCGAAACACAATTATAAATTTAGAAGAAGAATTCTATAAGGGCCATTTGATCCTCGATTTCATCCAGACTTTTCAGGCGATTTTCGTACCCATCGATGATAATGGACCAAATTCTGTATTTTCGGACCAGACGATGGCCAATTTTTGAAATCATACGCAGAACCCGAAACACAATTATAAATTCAGTAGTAGAATGCTATAATAAGAGTTTTCTGGTCCTCGATTTCATTTGGTCTTTTAGTGCGATTTTTGTACCACACGAAAAAAATATAACGAAAATCGTATTTTCGAACCAGACGATGGCTAGTGTTTGAAATCTGGCACGGAACCTGGAACACAATTATAAATTTTAGAGAAGAATGCTATAATGGTCTCCCGATCCTCGATTTCATTCGGACTTTTTAGGCAATTTTCTTACCACCCAACTAAAATTGATCGAAATCCGTATTTTCGAACAAGACGATGGCTAGTGTTTCAAATCTAACGCGGATCCCGAAACACATTTATAAATTTAGAACAAGAATTCTATAATGGTCTCCCGGTCTTCGATTTCATTTGGACTTTTCGAGAGACTTTCCTACCCATCGACGACAATTGACCAACATCTGTATTTTCAGTCTAGACGATGGCTAGTTTTTGAAATCTGGAGCGGAACCCGAAACAAAGTTATAAATTATGGGGAAGAATGCTATAATGGTCTCCCGGTCCAAAATTTCATTTGGACTTTTCGGGCGACTTTCGTACCCCTCGACAAAAATGGACCAACATCTGTAATTTCGGACCAAATGATGACTAGTGTTAGAAGTTTGGCGCGGAACCTGAGATAGTTATAAATTTTAGAGAAGAATACTATAAGAGTCTCTCAGTCCTCGATTTCATTGGGACTTTTAAGGCGATCTTCGTACCACCTGTCTAAAATGGACCGAAATCTGGTGGTACAAAATCCACGATTTCACCTAGACGTTTCAGGCAATTTTCGTACCACCCGAGAAAAATGGAACAAAATTCGTATTTTTAGACCAAATGATGGAAAATGTTCAAAATATGACCCGAAACACAATTATAAATTTTGGAGAAGAATGTTTTTTAGTTATTACATTATTTGACAACTCTATTTTATTAAATGTTATTATTATATTTGATTTATAGTTCTACTACATAAAGAAGATAATAATATCATATAATAAAATAGAGTTGTCAAATAAAGTAATAATTACATATTAGTTTTAAAACTCAATTTGTTAAATAAAGTAATAACTACATATTTATTTTACTACTCAATTTGTTATATGTTATTATTATTTTGAAATCCATATTTATGAACCAGATGATGGCTAGTGTGTGAAATCTAATTCGAAACTCGAAACCCGAAACACAATTTTAAATTTAGGAGCAGAATACTGTAAGGGTCTCACAATCCTCAATATCATTTGGACTTTTCGGGCGAAAATTGTAGCACCCGACAAAAATGGACCAAATTCTTATTTTTGTACAAGATTATGGCTAGGGTTTGAAAATCGTACCAAAACAACAAAAATGGACCGAAAACTGTATTTTTGGACCAGACGATGGCTAGTGTTTGAAATCTGACACGGAACCCGAAACACAGTCTTAAATGTAGGAGAAGAATTCTATAAGAATCTTCCGAACCTCTACTTTATTTGGACTTCTTGGGCGATTATCGTACAACTCGACAAAATGGACAGAAATCTGTAATTTTGGACCAGAACATGGCTAGTGTTAGAAATCTGACGCGGAACCGAAAACACAGTTATTAATTTTGGAGTAGAATTCTAAAAGAAACTCTAGGTCCTCGATCTCATTTGGACTTCTCGTGCGATTTTCGTACTTCACAACAAAAATGGACTAAAATTCGTATTTTTGGTTCAAACGACGGCTAGTGTTTGAAATATGACGTCGAGCCCGACACACAGTTACAAATTTAGGAGAAAAATGCTATAAGGGTCTTCTAGTACTCGATTTCTTCTGAACTTTTCGGACGATTTTCGTACCACCTGACAAAAATGGACTACAATTTGTATTTTCTGACCAGACGATGGCTATTGTTTGAAATCTAACCCGAAACACAAGTATAAATTTAGGAGAAACATGCTAAAAGTCTCTCCCGCTCCTCATTTTCATCTGGACTTTTTAGGCGATTTTCGTACCACCCGACAAAAATGGACTAAAATCTGTAACATATAATAAAATAGAGTTGTCAAATAAATATGGAATGATTACTTTATTTGATAACTCTAATTTAATTTATATTATTATTATCTTCATTTTATAGTTTTACTTTATAATAAATATAAAATAAAAACATATAAAAAATATAGAGATGTCAAATAAAGTAATAATTATATCTTTATTTTATTAGGGTGTAGTGTGTTAGGGTGTTTAGGATTTAAGTAATCAGGTTTAGGGATTAAGATTTAGAGTTTAAGGCAGGATTTTGGGTTTAGTGTTTAGGGTTTAGGGTTTAAGGTTTAGGAATTAAGGTTTAAGGTTTTGGGTTTGAGGTTCGGGTTATAGTATAATGAAATATAGTTGTCAACTAAAGATTTAATTATTACTTTATTTAAAAATAATATTTTATTATATGTTATTCTAATCTTCTTTTTTAAATGTTATTATTATCTTCGTTTTGCAGTTGTACTTAATAACAAATAGAATAATAACATATAACAAAATTGAGTTGTCAAATAAATATGTCAAAATTAATTTATTTGACAAATCTATTTTATTATATGTTATTATTATTCTCTTCGTAATTAAGTACAACTACAAAATGAAGATAATAATAATATTTAATAAAATAGAGTTGTCTAATAAATATGTAATTTTTACTTTACTTGACATCACTATTTTATTATATGTTATTATTATTCTCTTCGTAATTAAGTACAACTACAAAATGAAGATAATAATAATATTTAATAAAATAGAGTTGTCTAATAAATATGTAATTTTTACTTTACTTGACATCACTATTTTATTATATGTTATTATTATTCTCTTCGTAATTAAGTACAACTACAAAATGAAGATAATAATAATATTTAATAAAATAGAGTTGTCTAATAAATATGTAATTTTTACTTTACTTGACATCACTATTTTATTATATGTTATTGTTATCTTCATTTTTTAGTTATACTTTATAACAAAGATGATAATAAAATATAACAAAATTGAGTTGTCAAATAAATATGAAATAATTAATTTATTTGATAACTCTATTTTATTATATGTTATTATTATCCTTGTTATTTAGTACAACTACAAAACGAAGATAATAATAATATTTAATAAAATAGAGTTGTCTAATAAATAAGTAATTATTACTTTATTTGAAAACACTATTTTATTATATGTTATTATTATCTTCGTTTTATGATTTTACTACATAACAAAGATAATAATAACATATAATAACATATAATAAAATAGAGTTGTTAAATAAAGTAATAATTATATATTTATTTGACAACTCTATTTTATTATATGTTATTACTATCTTCCTTATGCAGTCAAACTTTAAAAAAAAAAATAATAATAACATATGATAAAATAGAATTATCAAATAAATTAATAGTTATATATTTATTTGACAACTCTATTTTATTATATGTCATTATTATCTTCTTTATATAGTTTTACTTCATAATCAAGATAATAATAACATATAACAAAATTGGGTTGTAAAATAAATAACTAATTATAATTTTATTTGACAACTCTATTTTATTATATGTTATTATTATCTTTGTTATGAAATAAAACCATAAAACGAAGATAATAATATTTATAACATATAACAAAATTAAGTTGTAAAAAAAAAGTAACAATTACATATTTATTTAACAATTCTATTTTATTAAATGATATTACTCTCTTCGTTATGCAGTAAAACCTTAAAATAAAAATAATAATAATTAATAATAAAATAGAATTATCAAATAAATTAATAATTACATATTTATTTGTTATCTTCATTTTGTAGTTGTACTAAATAGTAAAAACAATAATAACATATAATAAATAAGAGTTGTCAAATAAAGTAATAATTACATATTTATTTGACAACACTATTTTATTAAATGATTTACTATCTTCGTTAAACAATCAAACCTTAAAAAGAAGATCATAATAACATTTAATAAAATAAATTTATCAAATAAATTAATAATTACATATTTATTTCACAACTCTGTTTTATTATACGTTATTATTATCTTCATTTTGTAGTTGTACTAAATAACTAAAATAATAATAACATAACAAAATTGAGTTGTGAAATTAATATGTAATTATTACTTTATTTGACAACTCTATTTTATTATATGTTATTATTATCTTCGTTACATAGTAAAACTATAAAACGATTATAATAATAACATTTAATAAAATAGAGTTGTCAAATAGTGTAATAATTAAAAAACATTCTTCTCCTAAATTTTTAATTGTGTTTCGGGTCAAATTTGGAACATTAGCCATCATTTGGTCAAAAAAATACGAATTTCGGGCCATTTTTGTCTAGTGGTACGAAAATTTCCTGAAAAGTCTAGATGAAATCGGGGATTTTTGTACAACCCGATTTCGGTCCATTTTTGTTGGGTGGTACCAAAATCGCCTGAAAAGTCCCAATGAAATCGAGAACTGAGAGACTTTTATAGCATTCTTCTCTAAAATTTATAACAATGTTTCAGATTCCACGCCAGATTTCAAACACTAGTCATCGTTTGGTCCGAAAATACAGATGTTGGTCCGTTTTTGTCGAGTGTTCCGAAAGTCGCCCGAAAGTCCAAATGAAATCAAGGACCGTGAGATCATTATAGCATTCTTCTCCAGAATTTATAACATTGTTTCGGGTTCCGCGACAAATTTCAAACACTAGCAATTGTCTAGTCCGAAAATATAGATGTAGGTCCATTATCGTCGATGGGTACGAAAGTCGCTCGAAAAGTCCAAATGAAATCGAGGACCGAGACCCCATTATAGAATTTTTGTTCTAAATTTATAACTGTGTTGCAGGTTCCGCGTTAGATTTGAAACACTAGCCATCGTCTTGTTCAAAAATACGGATTTCGGTCCATTTTAGTCGAGATGAAATCGAGGACCGGGAGACAATTATAGCATTCTTCTCCAAAATTTATAATGGTGTTTCGGGTTCCGCACCTGATTTCACACACTAGCCATCGTCTGGTCCGAAAATACGATTTTGGAGAAGAATACCCTTATAGCATTCTTCTCAAAACAGTAGCCATCGTCTTGTAAGAAAATACGGATTTTGGTCCATTTTTGTCGGGTGATAAAAAAATCGCCCGAAAAGTCTAGATGAAATCGAGGACCAGGAGACCCTTGGAGCATTCTTCTGCAAAAATTATAACTGTGTTTTTGGTTCATGCAAGATTTTAAACACTTACCATCGTTTTGTTCGAAAATACGAATTTCGGTCCATTTTAGTCTGGTGGTACGAAAATCGACGGAAAAGTCCATCTGAAATCGAGGGAAAAGTCCGCGTCAAAATTCAAACACTAGCCTTCGTTTGGTCCGAAAAAATAGATTTCAGCGTATTTTTGTCAATGGGTACGAAAATCGACCGAAAAGTCTACATGAAATCGAGGACTGGGAGATCCTTATAACATTTTTCTCCAAAATTTAAAATTGTGTTTCGGTTTCTTTGCAGATTTCAAACAATAGTCATCGTCTTGTTCGAAAATACGGATTATGGTCCATTTTAATTGGGTGGTATGAAAATCGCTCGAAAAGTCCAGTTGAAATCGAGGACCGAGAGACCCTTATAGCATTCTTCTCCAAAATTTATAACTGTGCTTCGGGTTCCGCGTTTGATTTCCAACACTAGCCCTCGCATGGTTTGAAAATACAGATTTCGATCATTTTTTGTCGAGGGATACGAAAATTGCCCTATAGTCCTGATGAAATCGAGGACTGAGAGACCCTTATAGCATTCTTCTCCAAAATATTTAACTTTGTTCCTGGTTCTGCGTCAGATTTCAAACACTAACCATCGTTTTGTTCGAAAATACAGATTTTCGTTCATTTTAGTAGGGTGGTATGATAATCGTCCAAAAAGTCCAGATCAAATTGAGGACCGAAAGACCTTTATAGCATTCTTCTCCAAAATTTATAATTGTAATTCAGGTTCCGTGACCTATTTCAAACACTAACCATCGTTTTGTTCGAAAATACGAATTTCAGTCAATTTTAGTCTCGTGGCACGATAATCACCCGAAAAGACTAGATGAAATCATAGCATTCTTCTCCAAAATGTATAATTGTTATTCGGGCTTTGCGCCCGATTTTAAACACTAACCATCATCTAGTCCGAAAATACGAATTTCAGTCCATTTTTGTTGGGTGGTACGAAAATCGCCCAAAAACTCCAAATGAAATCGAGGATAGGGAGACCCTTATAGCATTCTTCTTCTAAATTTATAACTGTGTTTCAGGTTCCGCGTCAGATTTCAAACACTAGCCATAGTCTTTTTCGAAAATACGGATTTCGGTCCTTTTCTGTCGATGGTACGAAAATCGCCTGAAAAGTCCACATGAAATCAATGACCGAGAAACCCTAGTAACATTCTTCTCCAAAAATTATAACTGTGCTTCGGGTTCCGCGTCATATTTCAAACACGAGCCATCGTTTGGTAAGAAAATACAAATTTCGGACCATTTTTGTTAGGTGATACGAGAATCCCCCGAAAAGTCCAGATGAAATCGAGGATCGGGAGACCCTTACAACATTCTTCTCCTAAATTTATAACAGTGTTTCGGATTCCGCATCAAATTTCAAACAATAGCCATCATCTGGTTCGAATAATAGATTTCGGTCCATTTTTTTTAAGGTGTAAGAAAATCGCCCAAAAAGTCCAGATGAAATGGAGGACTTAGAGACCCTAATAGGATTCTTCTTCTAAATTTATAACTGTGTTTCGGGTTCCCCGTTAGATTTCAAAAATTTGCCATCGTATTGTTCAAAAATACGGATTTCGGTCCATTTTAGTTGGGTAGTACGAAAATCGCACGTAGAGTCCAGATGAAATTGAGGACCGAGAGACCCTTATAACATTCTTCTTCTAAATTTATAACTGGATTTCGGGTTCCATGTCAAATTTAAAACACAATCCATCGTCTTGTTCGAAAATACAGATTTCAGTCCATTTTAGTCTGGTGGTACGAAAGTCCCCCTAAAAGTCCAGATGAAACCTAGGACTCGGAGACCCTTATAGCATTCTTCTTGAAAGATTTCATCGTCTTCCGCGCTAGATTTCAAACACTAGCCAAAGTCTGGTCCGAAAATACAGATTTTAGTCCATTTTAGTCGAGGGGTACGAAAATCGCTGAAAAGTCCAGTTGAAATAGAGGACCAAGAGACCCTTATAGCATTCTTCTCCAACATTTATAAATGTGTTTCGGGTTTCGTGCCACATTTCAAACACTTGCCATTGTTGGACTTAAGTCCCCTTAATCCTAATTTTGACATAATTAACAAACATACAATGTTCATACATTATGTGATAAATCTAACATTTTAACTGAGTAAGATTTCAGGAACAACAATTCAACCCTACATACTTGAGACAATTGCTTGGAACTCAAGGAATCAACAAAAGTTGGAAAATCTACTGAGCAAATCGATTAGGCAATCGGTTCTGTAAAAGGGTTGTATGAAAGTGTGTAGTCTGTGATTAAACAATCGATTAGGCAATCGACTGGCACAATCATTGATAAAAATTGTGCAAGTCAGAGGCAAGCCGTTTAGCACGCTAATCAATTGACACATCGATTGTGCAAATCACAAAGACTAAAGTTGATTGGATACATCGATTGACAAATCGATTGTGCAAGTCACAGGGCCAAGCCATTTAATACGATATTCGATTGGCCAATCGATTTTGTAAATAAGATTTCATAAGGAACATGGTCGGTGACAAACACAATCGATTGGACAATCCATTGTGAAAAATTCAATTGAAACAAGTTTGATATCAATCGATTAGGAAATCGATTCACCTGAACAAACTGGTAAAATAACTCTTTTCAGAAACATAACACTTAATCGATTGCCACATTGATTTACTTGAAATAAGCTAAATCCCTGTTTTAAACCCAATCGATTGGCAAATCGATTGACACAAAAATTTGAGTTACAGGGAACACTCAATGTATGGCCAAATCGATTATGTGTATTAATGAATCGATTATGTGACTTAATGAATCGACTGAGTAATTGATTGTTTTGATCTCGTTGTTGGAACAAAACACCTTAAATCGATTATGCAATCGATTCAACTATAAACTACACATAATTTTCTGAAAAGTGTATTAAAATAATCGAGTAGGTAATCGATTAGTTTATGTAGTTTCAAGATTCAAGAAATCGATTAGTTTATGTTAATGAATCGGTTGGGAAATCGATTTATATGTTGTTTTTCAGAAACTATATAAATGGTTTTCAATCACTTTCTCTAATAACTTTTGATAACATTTGAATAACCTTTGATATTGCTTTTTCAGACCTAGAACCAACGATTATTCATAATCAATAGAGAGTTGAAAAAGACCTCTTGAGAGAAAAAGAGAATGATCTCACAAACACTCAAATGGACAAACAACTTCTTGTGTGAGATTCATTGCAAGTGATTGAGACCAAATTCTGTATATCTTTTATATTTTATGTAACAAAGATTTTGTAAAGAAAGAACTGATAAAAATTCAGTAGTGAAAACTGGTAGTTATCTTCATTGTTGAGAGGGCTCATCCAGAAGAAGCTTTACTGTGATCTTGGAAGAGTTTGTAGAGAAACTCTGAGATATAGTGGTTGCCAAATAGAATAGAGAGAGAGTTTTAAGATTGATAGGCCGGGAGCGCTGAAACATCTGTAAAACACTCTAAAAGATTCTATTGAAAAGGCCGAAATCGTTTAATTTCGGGATCGACGTAGGTCGTCAGATAGACGGCTGAACCAGTATAAAAATCGTGGTGCACTACTCTCTATCCCTTACTCTTTATTTCCATCTTACATTGTATGATTGTATGATTAATCTTGATTGCATGCTTGTATCTTGATTAATTTGTAGAACAATTACTGTATATGCTGAACTAGTAATAAGTCAATACATGTAAGTGTGAACCTTCGCTTAGAA
>NC_021162.2:11646704-11679399 GCF_000331145.2 Cicer arietinum
TGTCTTTGAAAGCCCCAAACGCACAATCAAAGTCTGAACAAGAAAGCTGCTCAGATGAGTCAAGCAGTGAAACTGACGAAGAGCCTGAGATTGGTTTACTTGTCAAAAAGTTTAAAGAATTTCAGAAAAAGAAAGACAACAAGTTCAGAAAGCCATCAAGTTATAAGACTAGTGACATCAAGACAATCACCTGTTATGAGTGTGGTAAAACAGGCCATATAAAGTCTGAGTGTTACAAGTTGCAAAACAAAAATAGGACTGCAAAGACTAAAGGCAAGGAACCAGCTCCCAAAACCAGAAAAACATATATTGCATGGAATGACAACGAAGAATCCTCTGCCTCTTCAGAAGAAGAAGAAGCAAATCTATGACTTATGGCAAACACAGATTCAGAATATGAAAGTGAGGTAAGTTCTCAATCTAATCCATCTTATGATGAACTACATGAAGCATTCAATGAACTGCATGATGAGTTAGTGAATTCTATTAAACAGTTAATGAATACAAAGAAAATGCTTGAAAAACAATGTATGATTTGTGAACAAATGAAAAATGATCATAAGGAAATTGAGGATTTGTATGAACAACTGAAAAAGGATTCACATGAAAAATCTGCAAGATGCATTGAACTTGAAAAGAATGTTGCATCAATAAAATCTGATTTATTGAAGTTCACTAGTAGTAAAGATAAACTGAATGTCATACTTAGCAACCAGAGACATGTTAATGAAAAGTCTGGTCTAGGATATAAACCAAATATGGATGTTAAAAGGAATAACACTAGATGCGGTATTGGTTATATGCAAAACATAAATGTCAAACATAGTCAGAAATCTGTTATTTCAAGATCTTTACTAAATCAAATCAACGTTCATCCTTTGCTGGTTCACGTCATTTCTGTTGCAGAAAGGGACATTTTGTTTCTAATTGTAAACTAAAAAAACTAGCCAACAGAGGATGGAAACAAATTTGGATAGCAAAGACACAAAATTTTGAAACAGACCTCCCAGGACCCAATTTAAATTGGGTACCTAAAATCAAATTTTGATTGTGTGTTGCAGGTGTGCTTGACATCCAATAGGAATTCTTGGTATCTAGATAGCGGATGCTCAAAGCACATGACAGGAGACAAATCAAAATTCTTGTCTCTAACAATAAAGGAAGGAGGATTTGTCAAATATGGTGACAACAATAAAGGAAAGATAAGTGGTGTTGGTGACATAGGCAATGAGTCAACTGCAGTAATCAAAAATGTCTTGTACGTAGAATGGCTAAAACACAATCTGCTAAGTATAAGCCAACTATGTGATAAAGGCTTCCAGGTAAGTTTTTCATCACAATCTTGTATAATTGAGCATAAAGATGACAAAGGTATAAAGTTAGTTGGTGATAGAATTAATAACATTTATATGTTAGATTTTAATTCTTTGCCTAGTACTATCTGTTGTTTGTTATCTAATTCAGATGAAACTTGGTTATGGCATAAACGTATAGCGCATATTCATATAGATCATTTAAATAGACTGGTTAGTAAACAGTTAGTTATAGGACTCCCTAACAGGAAGTTTACTAAGGATAGGCTTTGTGAGTACTTCTGTGAGAGAAGTAAGCTAGTTAAAACTTCTTTTCCCCCAATAGATATGGTCAAAACCAATAGGGTTTTGCGGTTAATACATATGGACCTTTTTGGTCCTTGTCAAGTGAAGAGCTTTGGAGGAACCTGTATGGATATGTGTTGGTAGATGATTACTCTAGGTTTACTTGGACATATTTTCTGACTCACAAGAGTGAGGCATTCTCAACTTTTAAGAAATTTGCTACTTTGGTTCAAAATGAGAATAACCAGAAAATTATATCCAAAAGTGATCATGGAGGTGAATTCCAAAATGATTCTTTTCAAACCTACTGTGAACATAATGGAATAAAATCAATCTTGTTGATTTTTTAAAAACCGTCATATACCTTTTTAGACAATAGAGGTCATATTTTACAACAGCCATCGTTTGGTCTGAAAATACGAATTTCAGTCCATTTTTGTCGGGTGGTACGAAAATCTCCCGAAAAGACCAAATGAAATCGAGGACCAGGAGACCCTTATAGGATTCTTCTTCTAAATTTATAACTGAGTTTCGGGTTCCGCCTCAGATTTCAAACACTAGCAATTGTCTTGTTCGAAAGTACGAATTTCGGTTCATTTTTGTCTGGTGGTACGAATATCTCCTGAAAAGCCCAGATTAAATCAATGACCGGGAGACCCTTATAACATTCTTCTCCTAAATTTATATATGAGTTTCAGGTTCCGCGTCAGATTTCAAACACTAGCAATCATCTTGTTCGAAAATACGAATTTCCGTCAATTTTTTGTCGAGTGGTACGAAAATCACCCGAAAAGTCCAGATGAAACTGAGGACTAGGAGACCCTTATAGCATTCTTCTCCAAAATTTATTATTGGTTTTTAGGTTCCGCGCCAGATTTCGAACACTTGTCATCGTCTGGCCCAAAAATATAGATTTTGATCATTTTTTGTCGAGGGGAAAGAAAATTGCCTGCAAAGTCCAGATGAAATCGAGGACCGAGAGACCCTTATAGCATTCTTCTCCTAGATTTAAAATTGTTTTCCGAGTTCTGTATCAGATTTCAAACACTAGCCATTGTTTTGTTCCAAAATACGAATTTCGGTGCATTTTAGTCGGGTGGTACGATAATCACCCGAAAATATCAGATGAAATCGAGGACTGGGAGACCCTTATAGCATTCTTCTCCTAAATATATAACAATGTTTCGGATTCCTGGACAGATTTCAAACACTAGCCATTGTTTTGTTCCAAAATACGAATTTCGGTGCATTTTAGTCGGGTGGTACGATAATCACCCGAAAATATCAGATGAAATCGAGGACTGGGAGACCCTTATAGCATTCTTCTCCTAAATATATAACAATGTTTCGGATTCCTGGACAGATTTCAAACACTAGCCATTGTTTGGTCTGAAAGTAGAGATTTTGGTCCATTTTTATCGAGGGGTACGAAAATCGCCTAAAAAGTCGAGATGAAATTGACGGTCTAGAGACCCTTACAACATTCTTCTTCTAAATTTATAACTGTATTTCGGGCTCCATGTCAAATTTCAAACACTAGCCATCGTCTGGTCCGAAAATAAGAATTTCAATCCATTTTAGTCTAGTGGTATGAAAATGCCCAAAATGTTTAGATGAGATCGAGGACCGGGAGACCCTTATAGCATTCTTCTCCAAAATGTATAACTGTGTTTCAGGTTCCGCGTCAAATTTCAAACACTAGCCCTCGTCTGGTCTTGAAATACTGATTTCCGTCCATTTTTGTCGGGTGGTATGAAAATCGCCAGAAACATTCAGATGAAATCGAGGACTGGGAGAACCCTATAGCATTCTTCTCCAAAATTATAACTATGTTCTGGGTTCTGTGTCAAATTTCAAACACTAACCCTCGTATATTTTCAGGAAATACTTATTTCGGTCCATTTTTGTCAGGTTGTATGAAAATCGCTCGAAAAGTCCAGATAAAATCGAGGACCGAGAAACCCTTATAGCATTCTTATCCAAAATTTATAACTGTGTTTCGGATTCCACGACAGAATTCAAACACTAGCTATCGTCTAGTCTGAAAATACAGATTTTGGTCCATTTTTTTTAGGGGTGCGAAAATTGCCCGAAAAGTCCAGATGAAATCGGGGAGAAGAAGATTATTCTAGCATTCTTCTCGTAAATTTATAACTGAGTTTCGGGTTCTGCGTCAAATTTCAAACACTAGCCAACGTCTGGTCCGAAAATAAGAATTTCGGTCCATATTTGTTGAGTGGTACTTAAATCGCGTAAAAAGTCCTGATGAAATCGAGGACCAGAAGACACTTAAAGCATTCTTCTCCAAAATTTATAATTGTGTATCGGGTTCTGCATGAAATTTCAAACACTAGCCCTCGTCTAGTCCGAAAATACATATTTTCGTCCATTTTTGTTAGGTCGTACGAAAATAGGCCGAGAAGTCCATATGAAATCGAGGACCAGAAGACTCTCATAGCATTTTTCTCCGAAATTTATAAATGTATATCGGGTTCGCGTCAGATTTCAAACACTAGCCATTGTCTTGTAGGAAATTACTGATTTCGGTCTATTTTTGTCGGGGTGAACGAAAATCGCCCGAAAAGTCTAGATGAAATCGAGGACCGGGTGACCCTTATAGCATTCTTCTCCTAAATATATAACAACGTTTCTCATTTCAGGTTAGATTTCAAACACTACCCATCGTCTGGTCCGAAAATGTAGATGTTGGTCCATTTTTGTCGAGGGGTATGAAAATCACCCGAAAAGACCAAATGAAATCGACGACTGGGAGACCATTATAGCATTCTTCCCCAAAATTTATAACTTTGTTTCGAGTTCGCTCCAGATTTCAAACATTATCCATCGTCTTGTACAAAAATACCCTGAAAAGTCTAGATGAAATCGAGGACTAGGAGACTCTTATAAGATTCTTCTCCTAAATTTATAAACGTGATTCGGGTTCCACGTCAGATTTCAAACACTATCCATTGCTTGTTCGAAAATACAAATTTCGGTCCGTTTTTGCCATGTGTACGAGAGACCTTTATATCATTCTTCTCCAAAATTTATAACTGCGTTTCGGGTTCCGTGTCAGATTCCAAAACAAACCATCATTTTGTTCAAAAATACAGATTTTGGTCCATTTTTGTCGGGTGGTACGAAAAAGTGTCCAAAAAATCTAAATGAAATCGAGGACCTGGAGACCCTTATAACATTCTTCTCCAAAATTTATAATTGTGTTTAGGGTTCCGCACCAGGTTTCAAACACCAAACATCGTTTTGTTTGAAGATACGAATTTCGGTGCATTTTAGTTGGGTGGTACGAAAATCGCCATAAAAGTCCAGATGAAATCGACGACCAAGAGACCCTTATAGCATTCTTCTCCAAAATTTATCACTGTCTATCGGGATCCACCCTAGATTTTAAACACTAGCCATCGTCTCGTCCAAAAATACGAATTTCTGTTCATTTTTGTTTGGTGTTACGAAAATCACTCGAAAAGTCCAGATGAAACCGAGGATCGAGAGACTCTTATAGCATTCTTCTTCTAAATTTATAACTGTGTTTTGGGTTCCGTGAAAATTTCAAACACTAATCATCGCTTTGTTCGAAAATACAGATTTTGGTTCATTTTAGTAGGGTGATACGAAAATCATCCAAAAAGTCCAGATGAAATCGAGGACCGGGAGACCTTTATAACATTCTTCTCCAAAATTTATAATTGTGTTTCTGTTTTTGTGACAGATTTCAAAAACTACCCATCGTTTATTTTGAAAATACGAATTTTGGTCCATTTTAGTCGTGCGGTACGAAAATCTCTCGAAAAGACCAGAGTAAATCGAGGACCAGGAAACCCTTATAGCATTCTTCTCCAAAATTTATAATTGTGTTTCGAGTTCCGCATCAGAATTCAAACGCTAGCCATCGTCTTGTATGAAAATACAGATTGCGGTCGATTTTTGTCGGGTTATACAAAAATCGCCCAAAAAATCTAGATGAAATCGAGGAACAGGAGACCCTTATAGCATTCTTCGGGTTCTGCATCTTATATTTCAAACACTAACCATCATTTGATCTGAAACTACGGACTTTGGTTCATTTTCGTTGGGTGGTACGAAAATTGCCCAAAAAGTCCAGATTAAATCGAGGAGCGGCAAACCCATATAGCATTCTTCTCCAAAATTTATAACTGTGTTTCAGGTTCTGCGCCAGTTCTCAAACACTGGCCATCGTCTGGTCTGAAAATACTGATTTTGGTCCTTTTTGTCGAGGGGTACGAAAATCGCACGAAAAATCCAGATGAAATCGAGGACCGAGAATGCTTTATATAATTCTTCTTGTAAATATATAATTTTTTTCGGTTTCCGCGTCAGATTTCAAACAATAGCCATCGTCTTGTTCGAAAATATGGATTTCGGTCCATTTTAGTCGGGTGGTACGAAAATCGCTTGAAAAGTCCCAATGAAATCGAAGACCGAGAGACCCTTATAGCATTCTTCTCTAAAATTTATAACTATGTTTTCAGTTCTGCGCCAGATTTCAAACACAAGCCATCGTCTGGTCCGAAAATACATATGTTGGTCCATTTTTGTCGAGGGTTACGAAAATCGCCCGAAAATTCCAAATGAGATTGAGGACCTCGAGACCATCGTCGTGTACGAAAATACCCCAAAAATTCTAGATGAAATCGAGGACCAGGAGACTCCCATAGCATTCTTCTCCAGTATCCATTGCTTGTTCGAAAATACGAATTTCGGTCCATTTTTTTCATGTGTACGAGAGACCCTTATAGCCTTCTTCTCCCAAATTTATAACTTTGTATTGGGTTTTGTGTCAGATTCCAAACACAAATCGTTGTTTTGTTCGAAAATGCAGATTTTTGTCTATTTTAGTCGGGAGTAACAAAAATCGTCCAAAAAATCCAGATGAAATCGAGGACCTGGAGACCCTTATAGCATACTTCTCCAAAATATATAATTGTGTTTCAGGTTCCGCACCAGATTTCAAACACTAACCATTGTTTTGTTTGAAGATACAAATTACGGTTCGTTTTAGTCGGGTGCTACAAAAATCGCCAGAAAAGTCCAAATGAAATCGAGGAGTGGGAGACCCTTATGTCATTCTTCTCCAAAATTTATATATGTGGTTCGGGTTCCGAGTCAAAATTCAAATACTAGCCATCGTCTGGTCCAAAAATACATATTTTGGCATATTTTTGTCGATGGGTACGAAAATCACTCGAAAATTCCAGATGAAATCGAGGACCGGGAGACCCTTATATCATTCTTCTCCAAAATTGATAACTATATATCGGGTTCCGTGTCAGATTTCCAACACTACCCCTCGTCTGTTTTGAAAATACAGATTTCGGTCTTTTTTTGTCGAGGGTTACAAAAATCTCCCGAAAAGTCTAGATCAAATCGAGGACCGAGAGACCCTTATAGCATTCTACTCCAAAATTTATAAATGTGTTAAAGGTTCCGTGTCATATTTCAAACATTAATCCTCTTTTTGTTCGAAAATACAGATTTTGGTTCGTTTTAGTAGGGTGGTACGAAAATCGTCCAAAAAGTCCAGATGAAATCGAGGACTGGGAGACCTTTATAGCATTCTTCTATAAAGTTTATAATTGTGTTTCAGGTTCCGAGACAGATTTCAAACACTAACCATGAGACCCTTATAGCATTCTTCTCCAAAATTTATAACTGTATTTTGGGCTCCACTCCTGATTCTAAACACTAGCCATCGTCCGGTCCGAAAATACGAAATTCGGTACGTCTTTGTTGGGTGGTATGAAAATCGCCCAAAAAGTCCAGAATAAATCGAGGAATGGGAGACCATTATAGCATTCTTCTTCTAAATTTATAACTTATTTCAGGTTCTGTGTCAGATTACAAACACTAGCCATCGTTTTGTTCGAAAATATGAACTTCGGTCCATTTTAGTCGGATCGTATAAAAATCGCCCGAAAAGTCCAGATGAAATCGAAGATCGGGAGACCCTTATAGCATTCTTCTTCCAAACTTATAACTGTGTTTTGGGTTCCGCGTCCGTTTTCAAACACTAACCATAGTTTTGTTCGAAAATACGAATTTCGGTCCATTTTAGTCAGTTGTTACGAAAATCTCCCGAAAAGTCCAAAGGAAATCTAGGACCGGGAGACCCTTCTATCATTCTTCTCCAAAATTTATAACTATGTTTCAGGTTCCGCATCATATTACAAACACTAGCCATAGCCTTTTTCAAAAATTTGGATTTCGGTCCTTTATTGTCGATTGTACGAAAATCGCTTGAAAAGTCCAGATGAAATCGATGACCGGGAAAACCTAGGAGCATTCTTCTCCAAAATATATAACTGTGCTTCGGGTTCCGCGTCATATTTCAAACACTAGCCTGATAGGATTCTTCTTCTAAATTTATAATTGTGTTTCAGGTTCTGCGTCAGATTTTAAAAACTAGCCATTGTCTTGTTCAAAAATACGGATTTAGGTACATTTTAGTCTGGAAGTACGAAAATCGCCAAAAAGTCCAAATGAAATCGAGGACTGAGAGATCCTTATAGATTTCTTCTTCTAAATTTATAATTGTATTTCGGGTTCTGCGTAAGAATTCAAACACTAACAATCGTCTTGTTCAAAAATACGGATTTCGGTCCATTTTAGTCGGGTGGTACGAAAGTCGCCCGAAAAGTCTAGATGAAATCTAGGACTAGGAGACCCTTATAGCATTCTTCTCCAAAATTTATAACCGTATTTCGGGTTCCATGTAAGATTCCAAACACACAACCATTGTTTTGTTCAAAAATACGGGTTTCGGTCCTTTTTTGTCGATGGTACGAAAATCGCTTGAAAAGTCAAGATGAAATCGAGAACCTGGAGACCCTTATAACATTCTTCTCCAAAATTTATAACTGTGCTTCGGGTTTCTTGTCATATTTCAAACACTAGCCGTAGTTTATTCCGAAAATACGGATTTCGGTTCTTTTTTAGTCAGGTGGTACGAAAATCGCCGGAAAATTCTAGATGAAATCGGGGACTGAGAGACCCTTATAGCATTCTTCTTCTAAATTTATAATTGTAGTTCGGGTTCTGTGCAGATTTCAAACACTAACAATCGTCTTGTTTGAAAATACGGATTTCGGTCCATTTTAGTCTGGTGGTACGAAAGTCTCCCGAAAAGTCCAGATGAAATCTAGGACCGTTATATCATTCTTCTCCAAAATATATAATTGTGTTTCAGGTTCTGCGTCAGATTCTAAACACTAGCCATCGTCTTGTTCGAAAATACGGATTTCGATCCAATTTAGTCGAGTGGTACGAAAATCGCCTGAAATGTCCAGATGAAATCCAGGACCAGGAGACTCTTATAGCATTCTTCTCCTAAATTTATAACTATATTTCGGGTTACACGTAAGATTTCAAACACTATCCATCGTCTTGATCGAAAATATGGATTCCGGACCATTTTTGTTATGTGGTACAAAAATCGCCCTAAAACTCTAGATGAAATCGAGGACCGGGAGACCCTTATAGCATTCTTCTCATAAATATATAATAGTGTTTTGGGTTACGCGTCAAATTACAAACATTTGCCATCTTATGATCTGAAAATACAGATATTGGTCCATTTTTGTCGAGGGGTACGAAAATTGCCCGAAAAGTCCAAATAAAATCGAGGACCAAGAGACCCTTATAGTATTCTTCTTCTAAATTTATAAATGTGTTTCGGGTTCCGCATTAGATTTTAAACACTAGCCATCATCTTGTTCTAAAATACGTATATCGGTCCATTTTAGTTAGGTGGCATGAAAATTGCCCGAAATGTCAAGATGAAATCAAGGACAAGAAGACTTATAGCATTTTTCCCTAAATTTACAACTGCTTTTCGGGTTCCGTGTCTGATTTTAAACACTAGCCATCGTCTTGTTCGAAAATACGGATTGCGGTACATTTTAGTCGAGTTGTACAAAAATTGCCCGAAAAGTCCAGATGATATCGAGGATCGGGAGACCTTTATTGCATTGTTCTCCCAAATTTATAACTGTGTTTTGGGTTCCGCGTCAAATTTCACACAATAACCCTCGTTTGGTCCGAAAATACAGATTTTTGTCGAGGGGTACGAAACTCACGCGAATAGTTTAGATGAAATCGAGGACCGGGAGACCCTTATAGAATTCTTCTCCTAAATATATAACTGTGTTTCGGATTGAGCATTAGATTTTAAACACTAGCCATCGTCTGGTCCGAAAATACAGATTTTGATCCATTTTTGTAGAGGTATACGAAAATCTCCCGAAATGTCCAAATGAAATCGACGACTGAGAGACCCTTAAAGCATTCTTCTTCTAAATTGGTAATTGTGTGTCGGATTCCGCTTCAGATTTCAAACACTAGCCATCATTTTGTTCAAAAGCCTGAAAATCGATCCACTTTAATCAGGTGGTACGAAAATCGCCAAAAATGTCCATATGAAATCGAGGACCAGGAGACTCTTATAGCATTCTTCTCCTAAATTTATAAATGTGTTTCTGGTTCCGCGTCAAATTTCAAACACTAGCCATCGTCTTGTTCGAAAATACGGATTTCGGTCCATTTTTGTCGAGTATTACGAAAATCACGAAAAGTCCAGATGAAATCGAGGACTGAGATACCCTTATAGCAGTCTTCTCCTAAATATCTAATAGTGTTTTGGGTTCTGCATCAGATTTCAAACCATTCAGCTGGGGAGTTTTAGGAGGTTTAGAAGAAAAATAAGGAGTTTCTAGAGAAGAATGTTAAAAGGGTCTCTCGGTCCTCGATTTCATCTAGATATTTTGGGCGATTTTCTTACCACCCTCTTTAAAAATGGACCAAAATCTGTATTTTAGGACTAGGCGATGGCTAGTGTTTGAAATCTGATGTGGAACCCGTAATACTGTTATATATTTAGGTAAAGAATTCTATAAGTGTCTCCTAGTCCTCGATTTCATCTGGACTATTCGAGCGATTTTCGTACCAAAAATGAACCGAAATCCGTATTTTCGAACAAGACGATGGATTGTGTTTGAAATCTTACGCGGAACCCAAAACACACTTAAAAATTTTAGGAGAAGAATGCTATAAGAGTCTCCTGGTCCTCGATTTCATCTGGTATTTTCAGGTGATTTTCGTACCACTCGAATAAAATGGACCAAAATTCGTATTTTTGAACAAAATAATGGCTAGTGTCTGAAATCCGACATGGAACTGGGAACACATTCATAAATTTAAGAGAAGACTGCTATGATCCTCGATTTCATCTGGGCTTTTAAGGCGATTTTCTTACCTCTCGATAAAAAATGACCGAAATCTATATTTTTGAACCAAACAATGGCAAGTGCTTGAAATCTGGCGCGGAATCTAAAAACCAGTAATAAATTTTGGAGAAGAATGATATCAGGATCTCTCGGTCCTAAATTTCATCTGGACTTTTCGGGCGATTTTTCTACCACACGACAAAAAATGGACCGAAATCCGTATTTTCGAACAAGATGATTGCGTATTGCTAGTCTTTGAAATCTGGCGTGAAACCCGAGACACAGTTATAAATTTTGGTGAAGAATGCTACAAGGGTCTCCCGATCCTTGATTTCATTTGGACTTCTCGGGCAATTTTCATACGATCCAACTAAAATGGATTGACATCCGTATTTTCGAAAAAAGACTCTGGCTAGTTTTTGAAATCTAACGTGGAGCCCAAAACAAAATTATAAATTTTGGAGAAGAATGATATAAGGGTCTCCTGGTCCTAGATTTCATTTGGACTTTTTTGGCGATTTTCGTACCACCCGACTATAATGCCCCAAAATCCGTATTTTCAAACAAGACGATTGTTATTGTTTGAGATCTAACGCGGAACTCAAAACACAATTATAAATTTAGAAGAAGAATGCTATAAGGGTCTCTCGGTCCTCGATTTGATCTAGACTTTTCGAGAGTGTTTCGTACCCCGCGACACAAAGGACCGAAATCTGTATTTTAGGACCAGACGTTGGCTAGTATTTGATTTCTGACGTCGAATCCGAAACACTATTATATATTTAGGAGAAGAATGCTTTAAGGTTCTCTAGGTCCTCGATTTCATATGGACTTTTCAGGATATTTTCGTACCACCCAACTATAATGGACCGAAATCCGTCTTTTCGAACAAGTAGATGTGTTGTGTTTGTATGCTGACGCATAATCCGATACACAGTTATAAATTTAGATGATGGATGTTATAAGGGTCTCCCGATCCTAGATTTCATCGGGACTTTTCGGGAAATTTTCGCACCCCTCGACAAAAATAGACCAAAATCTGTATTTTCAGACCAGAAGATGGCTAGTGTTTGAAATTTGACGCCGAACCTGAAACACAATTATAAATTTATGAGAAGAATGCTTTAAGTGTCATTTGTTCCTCGATTTCATCTGGACTTTTTATGCGATTTTCGTACCACCCGACAAATATGGACTGAAATTCGTATTTTTGGACGAGACGATGGATAGTGTTTGAAAATTTGACCCAGAACCTGAAACTCAGTTATAAATTTAGGAGAAGAATGCCACAACAATCTTCTTCTCTTCGATTTCATCTGGACTTTTCGGGCAATTTTCGTACCCCTAAAAATAAAAGGACCAAAATCTATATTTTCGAACCAGACAATAGCAAGTGTATGAAATCTGCCGCAAAACCCGGAACAAAGTTATAAATTTTGGATAAGAATGCTATAAGGGTTTCCCGGTCCTTGATGTCATCTCGACATTTTGAGCGATTTTCAAACCACCCCACAAAAATGGGCCGTAATCAGTATTTCCGGAACAAACAAGGGCTAGTATTTGAAATTTGACGCGGAACCTGAAACACAGTTATAAATTTTGGAGCAGAATGCTATAAGGGTCTCCTGGTCCTCGATTTCATCTGGACTTTCGGGGCGATTTTCATACCACTAAACTAAAATGGATTGAAATCCGTATTTTCAGACCAGACGAATGCTAGTCTTTTGAAATTTGACATGGAACCCGAAATACAGTTATAAATTTAGAAGAAGAATGCTATAAGGGTTTCTCAGTCGTCGATTTCATCTGGACTTTTCAGGCGATTTTTGTGTCGCTCGACAAAAATGGACCAAAATCTATATTTTCGGGCTAGACGATGGCTAGTGTTTGAAATCTGACTCGGAATCTGAAACACTATTATAAATTTAGGACAAGAATGTTATAAGGGTTTCCCAGTCCTCGATTTCATCTGGTATTTTCGGGTGATTTTCGTACCACCCGACTAAAAGGTACTAAAATTCGTATTTTTGAACAAAACAATGGCTAGTGTTTGAAATCCGAACAGAACTCGAAACACAATTATAAATTTAGGAGCAGAATGCTTTAAGGGTCTCTTGGCCCTCGATTTCATCTGGTCTTTTTGTGAGATCTTCGTACCACCTCACAAAAATAGACCGAAATTCGTATTTTCAGACCAAACGATTGCTAGTGTCTGAAATCTGGCTCGAAACTCGAAACAGAGTTACAAATTTTGGAGAAGAATGCTATAAAGGTCTATCGGTTCTCAATTTCATCTGTGTTGGACTTTAGTCCTTCGAATCCTAATTTTGACATAATTAACAAACATAGAATGTTCATACATCATATGATAAATCTAACATTTTAATTGAGCAAGATTTCAGGAACAACAATCCAATCCTACACACTTGAAACAAATTGCTTGGAACTCAAGAAATCAACCAAAGTTGAATATTGACTGAGTAAATCGATTGAGAAATCGATTTCATAACAAGGGTGTAAGGAAACATAACTGTTTGTGATTGTATAATCGATTAGGCAATCGACTGGCACAATTAGAAATGAAAATTGCACAAGTCAGTGGCAACCTGTTTTACAGGCTAATCGATTGGTAAATCGATTGTGCACACAACAAATTAAAAACTGATTGAAACAAATCGACTGGGAAATCGATTGATCAAGTCACAGTGAGAATCCATTTTCTAGGGTAATCGATTGGCAAATCCGTTGCTTAGATAATACTTGAAAAATAACTTGACCTGTGACAAAGACAATCGATTGGACAATCTATTGTGAAAATTTCAATCATGTTAAGTTTGGTTGCAATCGATTGGGAAATCGATTGAACTAAATATCTGGTAAGAACTTTTCAGGAAAATACAAACAAATCGATTGGCACTTCGATTAACATCAAAATAGCTAAGTCACTGTCTTGAACACAATCGATTGGCAAATCGATTGAAAGAACCTTTTTGAAATCACAGTGAACATTTAGCTTGTGGCCAAATCGATTCTGAGTATTTGTAAATCGATTATGAGACTTAATAAATCGATTAAGTAATCGATTGGTGTGATTTTTACTTTGAACAAAACACCTGCAATCAATTATGAAATCGATGCATATAAGTCTTAACATAATCACTAAAAAGAGTTTGTTTAAAGAATCGATTGACAAATCGATTGGCTTATGTAGTTTCAAGATTCAAGAAAAACAAGACCCGCGATAATCGATTGGCAAATCGATTAGAACTGTTTTATAACTTTAATGAATCGATTGGCAAATCGATTTATTAGTTGTTTTTCAGAAACTATATAAACCGTTTTCAATCATTCTCTCAAAAACTCTCATTAACACAATACAACACATTGTTAACATTCTAATATTGCTTTTTCAGATCAAAGCCAAAAAGATTATCCATAATCATTGAGAGAGCTGAAAAAGTATTCTTGAGAGAAAAGACAATGTTCTCATAATCCATCATTGAATAACCAGATTCGTGAGAAGACACATTGATTCAAGATTGAAGACTTCTTTTATTCTGTTTGAAATAAATACTTTGTAAAGAAAACGACTGCTAGAAATCCAGCTAGAAACTGGTGGCGATCTTCTTGGGTGAGAGGCCTCATCAAGAAGGAGCCGTACTTTGATTTTGTGTGAGTCTGCTGAGTGACTACAAGGATCAAGGGGTGAGCAATAGGAAAGAGATTGTGAGAGATAGATAGGTTTCGAGGAAACTGGACAATCTGTAAACAATTCACAATTCTTTCTATTGGAGAAAAAGCTGAAATCCAGTTGGATTGTTAGGACTGGATGTAGGTTGTCTCGTTGACAACTGAACCAGGATAAATCTTGGTGCATTCTATCCCTTATCTTTTTACTTTTAATTGTTAATCTTGTATGCCGCATTATAATTTCGCTGTGTATGTAATATTGCTTTAATTTGATTAAAGACTGATATATTCTGATTATTTCGAGGTCATAATAATCAACAATCTGGACTTTACGAGTGATTTTCGACCCCTCGACAAAAATGGACTAAAATCTGTATTTTCGGAGTAGACTTGGGCTAGTGTTTGAAATATAGCGCGAAACTCGAATCACAGTTATAAATTTAGAAGAAGAATGCTATAAGGGTTTCCCAGTCGTCGATTTCATCTAGACTATGGCTAGTGTTTGAAATCTGATGCGGAACCTGAAACTTCATTATAAAATTTTGAGAAGAATAATACAAGGGTTCCCGGTCCTAGAATTCATCTGGACCTTTCGGGGGATTTTCGAACCACCCGACTAAATGGAACTAAATTTGTATTTTTGAAATCTGGCACGGAACCCGAAGCACAATTATAAATTTTGGAGAAGAATGCTATAAGGGTCTCCCAGTCTTTGATTTCATCTAGACATTTCGGGCGATTTTCATACCACCTAACTAAAATGGATCAAAATTCGTATTTTCGAACAAGACTATGGCTAGTGTATAAAATCTGACTCAGAACCCGAAATACAATTATAAATTTTGAAGAAGAATGCTATAAGGGTCTTCAGGTCCTCGATTTGATCTAGACTCTTTCGGCGATTTTCGTACCACCCGACAAAAATGGACCGAAATCCGTATTTTCGAACAAGACGATGGATAGTGTTTGAATTCTGATGCAGAACCCGAAACACAGTTTTAAATTTTGGAGAAGAATGATATAAGGGTCTTCCAATCCTCGATTTTCGTACCACCTGACTAAAATGGATCGAAATTCGTATTTTCAAACAAAACGATGGTTAGTGGTTGAAATTTGGCACAGAACTTGAAACAAAGTTATAAATTTTGGAGAAGAATGATATAAGGGTCTCCCGGTCCTCGATTTCATCTGGACTTTTCGTGCAATTTTCATACGATCCAATTAAAATGGACCGAAATCCGTATTTTCGAAAAAGACTATGGCTAGTGTTTGAAATCTAATGTGGAACCCGAAACACAGTTATAAATTTTGGAGAAGAAAGATATAAGTGTCTCCCGGTCCTAGATTTCATCCGGACTTTTCTAGCGATTTTCGTACCCCTCGACAAAAACAGATTTCAGGTTCCGCGTCAAATTTCAAACACTAGCCATCGTCTGGTCTTAAAATACAGATTTTGGTCTATTTTTGTCGAGGGGTACAAAAATTTCCAGAACAGTCCAAATGAAATCCAGGACCAAGAGACCCTTAAAACATTCTTCATCTAAATTTATAAATGTGTTTGAAACCTAACGAAGAACCTGAAACACTGTTATATATTTGGGAGAAGAATGTTAAGAAAGTCTCTGGTCCTCGATTTCATCTAGACTTTTCGGGCGATTTTCGTACCACCCGACGATGGTTAGTTTTTTAAATAGGACGTGGAACCTGAAATATTGTTAGAAATTTTGGAGAAGAATGCAATAAGGGTTACCTAGTCCTCCATTTCATTTGGATTTTTCGGGAGATTTTCGTACCAGCCGACAAAAATGGACCAAAATCTGTATATTTGGACCAGACGCAAAACCCGAAACACTGTTATAAATTTAGAAGAAGAATGCTATACGAAACTCTTGGTCCTATTGTTTGGGCGATTTTCATACCCCTAAGGGTCTCTTGATCCTTGATTTCATCTTGACTTTTTGGGCGATTTTCCTACCACGCGACAAAAATGGTCTGAAATCTGTATTTTCGAACAAGACCATATCTGGTGTTTGAAATATGACGCATAACGCGAAACACTGATTTATATTTAGGAGAAGAATGCTGTAAGAGTCTCTCGGTCCTCGATTTTATCTAGACTTTTCGGCAATTTTCGTACTACGTGACAAATATGGAACAAAATCTGTATTTTCGAACCAGACGAGGGCTAGTGTCTGAAATTTGACCCGGAACCCAAAACACAGTTATACATTTTGGAGAAGAATGCTATAAGGGCCTGCCAGTCCTCGATTTCATCTGCACTTTTCGGGCAATTTTCGTACCACCCGACTAAAATGGACCGAAATCTGTATTTTGGAACAAGTAGAGGGCTAGTGTTTAAAATATGACACGGAACCCGAATTACAGTTATAAATTTAGGAGAAAATGCTATAAGAGTCTTCTGGTCCTTGATTTCATATGGACATTTCGTGGGATTTTCGTGCCAGCCGAGTAAAATGGATTGATATACGTATTTTCGAACAAGATAATGAATAGTGTTTGAAATCTGACGTAGAACCTGAAACAAATTTATAAATTTAGAAGAAGAATGCTATAAGGGTCTCTCAGTTCTCGATTTCATATAGACTTTTGAGGCGATTTTCGTACCCCTCGACAAAAATGGACCAATATCTGTATTTTCTGACTAGACGATGGCTAATGTTTGAAATCTGACGCAGAACCTGAAACACTATTATATATTTAAGTGAAGAATGCTATAAGGGTCTCCAAGTACTCGATTTCACCTGGAAGTTTCGATCGATTTTCGTACCACACGACAAAAATTGACCGAAATCTGTATTTTCGATCAAGACGATGGATAGTGTTTGAAATCTAACGTCGAACCCATAACACTGTTATAAATTTAGGAGAAGAATAATATAAGAGTCTCCTGGTCCTGGATTTCATCTGGACATTTCGGGCGATTTTATTTCCACCAGACAAAAATGGACCCAAATCTGTATTTTCGGACCTAACGAGGGGTAGTGTTTGAAATTTGAAGCGGAACCAAAAAAACAATTATAAATTTTGGAGAAGAATGCTATAAGGGTCTCCCAGTCCTCGATTTCATCTGGACTTTTTGGGCGAGTTTCGTACTCCTCGACAAAATTGGACCAAAATATGTATTTATGGACTAGACGATGGCTAATGTTTGAAATCTGACGCAGAACCTGAAACACTGTTATATATTTAAGAGAAGAATGCTATAAGGGTCTCCAAGTACTCGATTTCAACTGGAAGTTTCGGTTGATTTTCGTACCACACGACAAAAATTGACCGAAATCTGTATTTTCAAACAAGACGATGGATAGTGTTTGAAATCTTCGATATCATTTTTACTTTTGGACCGATATTCGTAACACACGCCAAAAATGGACCAAAATTTGTATTTTCGAACCAGAAGAGGGTTAGTGTTTGAAATTTGACGTGGACTTGATTTCATCTGGACTTTTCGGGCGATTTTCGTACCACCCGACAAAAATGGATAGAAATCTGTATTTTCGAACAAGACGATGGCTAGTGTTTGAAATGTGACGTTGTGAAGATATTATCTGGACTTTTGTATCAAAACTAGTGGTATTATATTGAATCTGAAACACATTTATAAATTTAGGAGAAGAATTCAATAAGGGTTTCCTGGTTCTCGATTTCTTTTGGACTTTTCGGGCGATTTTCGTACCACCAGACTAAAATAGATTGAAATCCGTATTTTCGGACCAGACGATGGCTAGTGTTTGAAATTTGACATGGAAGATGAAGTACAGTAATAAATTTAGAAGAAGAATGCTATAAGGGTCTCTCGGTCGGCGATTTCATCTGGATTTTTCGGGCGATTTTCGTACCCTTCATAAAAAATGGACCAAAATCTCTATTTTCGGACCAGACGATGGCTAGTTTTTGAAATTTGACCCGGAGTCTGAAACAATGTTATAAATTTACGAGAAGAATGCTACCAGGGTGTCTCGGTCCTCGATTTTATCTGGTAGTTTTTATTGATTTTTGTACCACTCGACTAAAATGGACCTAAATTCGTATTTTTGAACAAAACAATGACTAGTATTTAAAATCTGACACGGAACTCGGAACACAATTAAAAATTTAGGAGAAGAATGCAATAAGGGTCTCTCGGTCCTCGATTTCATCTGGACTTTTCTGGCGATTTTCTTACCCCTCGACAAAAATGGACCGAAATCTGTATTTTCGGACTAGACGATGGCAAGTGTTCGAAATATGGAACGGAACTTACAAACAAGTAATAAATTATGGAGAAAAATGCTATAAGGGTTTCTCGGTCCTCGATTTCATCTAGGCTTTTCGGTCGATTTTCAGACCACCCGACTAATATCATCCGAAATTCGTATTTCCGAAAAAGACAATTGTTAATGTTTGAAATCTAGTGCGAAACCCGAAACATAGTTATAAATTTTGGAGAAGAATGCTATAAGGATCTCTCGGACCTCGATTTAATTTGGACTTTTCTAGAGATTTTCGTACCTCTCGATAAAAATGGACTAAAATCTGTATTTTCAGACCTGACTTTGGCTAGTGTTTGAAATCTAGCGCGGAACTCGAAACACATTTATAAATTTTTTAGAAGAATGCTACAAGTGTATCTCGGTCGTCGATTTCATCTGGACTTTTTGTGCAATTTTCATTCGATAAAACTAAAATGAAGAAGAATGCTATAAGGGTCTCTCAGTCCTCGATTTCATATGGACTGTTTGGGCGATATGTGTACCCCTCCACAAAAATAGACCAAAATCAATATTTTCAGACTAGACGATGGCTAGTATTTGATATTTGACGCGGAACCCGAAACATTGTTATGTATTTTGAAGAAGAATGCTTTAAGGTTCTCCAGGTCCTCGATTTCATCTAGACTTTTCGGGCGATTTTCATACCGCCAGACTAAATTGGACCGAAATCTGTATTTTTGAACAAGACGATGGCTTGTGTTTGTATTCCGACGCGGAACCCGATACACAGTTATAAATTTAGATGAAGAATGTTATAAGGGTCTCTCTGTCCTCGATTTCATCTGGACTTTTCGGGCAATTTTCGTACCCCTCGACAACCATGGACCAAAATCTGTATTTTCAGAACAGACGATGGATAGAGTTTGAAATCTGACCCGAAATGAGAAACATTGTTATATATTTAAGAGAAGAATGATTTAAGGGTCACCCGAACAAGAATGCTCTAAAAGTCTTTCGGTCCTCGATTTCATCTAGAGTTTTCAGGCGATTTTCGTACCACATAACAAAAAAAGACTGAAATTTGTATTTTCGGACGAGACGAGGGCTAGTGTTTGAAATTTGACCCAGAATCTGAAGCTCAGTTATAAATTTTGGAGAAGAAAGCTTTAAGGGTCACCTGGTCCTCGATTTCATCTGGACTTTTAAGCCGATTATCGTACCACTTGATAAATATGGACCAAATTTTGTATTCTCGGACCAGACGATGTCTAGTGTTTGAAAATCTGACGCAAAACCCAAAACTCAATTATAAATTTAGGAGAAAAATGCTACAAGAATCTTCTTCTCCTTGATTTCATCTAGACTTTTAGGGCAGTTTTCGTTCCCGTTGACAAAAATGGACCAAATTCTGTATTTTCGAACCAGAAGATAGCTAATGTTTGAAATCTGCTGCGGAATCCGAAACACAGTTATAAATTTTGGAGAAGAAAGCTTTAAGGGTCACCTGGTCCTCGATTTCATCTAGACTTTTAGGGCAGTTTTCGTTCCCGTTGACAAAAATGGACCAAATTCTGTATTTTCGAACCAGAAGATAGCTAATGTTTGAAATCTGCTGCGGAATCCGAAACACAGTTATAAATTTTGGATAAGAATGCTATAAGGGTTTCCCAGTCCTCGATTTCATCTGGACTTTTCGAATGATTTTCTTACCCCTCTACAAAAAAGGACCAAAATCTATATTTTTAGAACAAACGAAGGCTAGTGTTTGAAATTTAACGCGGAACCTGAATCACAGTTATAAATTTAGAAGAATAATGCTATAAGGGTCTCCCGGTCCTCGATTTCATCTGGGATTTTCGAGCGATTTTTGTACAACCCGACAAAAATGGACCGAAATCCGTATTTTTTAACAAGAAAATTGCTAGTGTTTGAAATCTGATGCGGAACGTGAATCTCAGTTATAAATTTAGGAGAAGAACGCTATAAGGGTGTGCTGGTCCTCGATTTCATCTGGGCTTTTCGAGCGATTTTTGTACCTCCCGACCAAAATGGACCGAAATTCGTATTTTTGAACAAGACAATTGCTAGTGTTTGAAATTTGAGGCAGAACACGAAATTCAGTTATAAATTTAGGATAAGAATGCTATAAGGGTTTCCTGGTCCTCGATTTCATCTGGTCTTTTCGGGAGATTTTCGAACCACCTAAAAAAAATGGAACGAAAGTCGTATTTTCGGACCAGACGATGGCTAGTCTTTGAAATTTGGTGCGAAACTCGAAACACAATTATAAATTTTGGAGAAGAATTCTATTAGGGTCTCATGGTCCTCGATTTCATCTGGACTTTTCGGGCGATTTTCGTACCCCTCGACAAAATTGGACTAAAATCTGTATTTTTAGACCAGACTTGGGCTAGTGTTTTAAATCATGCGCGGAACTCGAATCACAGTTATAAATTTTGGAGAAGAATGATATAAGGGTCTCCCGGTCCTCGATTTTATCTAAACCTTTTGGGCGATTTTCAAAAGATCCAACTAAAATGGACTAAAATGGTCGTCGATTGCTAGTGTTTGAAATCTGACGTGGAACCCGACACTCAGTAATAAATTTAGGAGAAGAATGTTATAAGGGTCTCCCGGTCCTCGATTTCATCTGGGCTTTTCGGGCGAATTTTGAACCAACCAACAAAAATGGACCGAAATCCGTATTTTTTAACAAGACAATTTCTAGTGTTTGAAATTTGAGACAGAACCCGAAACCCAGTTATAAATTTATGGGAAGAATCCTATAAGGGTCTCCCAGTCCTCAATTTCATCTGGGCTTTTCGGGCGATTTTTGTACCACTGGACAAAAATGGACCGAAATCTGTATTTTTGAACAAGACAATTGCTAGTGTTTGAAATCTGAGATAGAACCCGAAACTCAGTTATAAATTTAGGATAAGAATGCTATAAGGGTCTCCTGGTCCTCGATTTCATCTTGTCTTTTCGGGTGATTTTCGTATTTCCGGACCAGACGATGGCTAGTGTTTATAAATTTGGCGCGAAACCTGAAACACAATTATAAATTTTGCAGAAGAATGCTATTAGGGTATCTCGGTCCTCGATTTTATCTAGACTTTTCGGGCGATTTTCGTACCCCTCGACAAAAATGGACGAAAATCTGTATTTTCGGGCTAGACTTTGGCTAGTGTTTGAAATCTAGCGCGGAAGTCGAATCACATTTAAAATTTTTGAGGAATAATGCTATAAGGGTCTCCCGGTCCTCGATTTCATCTAGACGTTTCGGGCGATTTTTGTATGATCCAACTAAAATGGACCGAAATCCGTATTTTCGAAGAAGATGATTGCTATTGTTTGAAATCTGACACGGAACCCGAAACTCAGTTATAAATTTAGGAAAAGAATGCTATAAGGGTCTCCCAGTCCTCAATTTCATCTGGGCTTTTCGGGCGACAAAAATGGACCGAAATCCGTATTTTTTTAACAAGAAAATTGCTAGTGTTTGAAATCTGAGGCGGAACCCGAAACTCAGTTATAAATTTAGGAGAAGAATACTATAAGGGTTTCCCGGCCCTCGATTTAATCTCGGCTTTTGGGCGATTTTTGTACTATCGACAAAAATGGACCGAAATCCTTATTTTTGAACAAGACAATTGCTAATGTTTGAAATCTGAGGCAGAACCCGAAACTCCATTATAAATTTAGGATAACAATGCTATAAGGGTCTTCTAGACCTCGATTTTACTGGACTTCTCGGGCGATTTTCGTACCCCTCGACAAAAATGGACTAAAATCTGTATTTTCGGTCCAGACAATGGCTAGTGTTTGAAATCTAGCGCGGAACTCGAAACACACTTATAAATTTTTGAGAAGAATGCTATAAGGGTCTCCTGGTCCTTGATATCATCTAGACTTTTCAGGCGATTTTCATAAGATCCAACTAAAATGGACCGAAATCTGTATTTTCGAACAACACTATTGCTAGTGTTTAGAATCTGACGCAGAACCCGAAACACAATTATATATTTTGGAGAAGAATAATATAACGGTCCTAGATTTCATCTGGACTTTTCGGGAGACTTTCGTACCACCAGACTAAAATGGACCGAAATCCGTATTTTCAAACAAGACGATTGTTAGTGTTTGAAATCTGCACAGAACCCGAAACACAGTTATAAATTTAGAAGAAGAATGCTATAAGGGTCTCTCAGTCCTCGATTTCATCTAGAATTTTCCAGCGATTTTCGTAGCACCTGACTAAAATGAACCGAAATCCGTATTTTCGGAATAAACGACGGCTAGTGTTTGAAATATGACAAGAAACCCGAAGCACAGTTATAAATTTTGGAGAAGAATGTTATAAGGTTCTCCAGGTCCTCGATTTCATCTTGACTTTTCAGGCGATTTTCGTACATCGACAATAAAGGACCGAAATCCATATTTTTGAAAAATGCTATGGCTAGTGTTTGAAATATGATGCGGAACCTGAAACATAGTTATAAATTTTGGAGAAGAATGATATAAGGGTCTCCCGGTCCTGGATTTCCTCTGGACTTTTCGGGAGATTTTCGTAACACCTGACTAAAATGGACCGAAATTCGTATTTTCGAACAAAACTATGGTTAGTGTTTGAAAATGGACACGGAACCCGAAACACAGTTATAAGTTTAGAAGAAGAATACTATAAGGGTCTCCCGATCTTCGATTTCATCTGGACTTTTCAGGCGATTTTTATACCATCCGACTAAAATGGACCGAAGTTCATATTTTCGAACAAAATGATATAAGGGTCTCCCGATCTTCGATTTCATCTGGACTTTTCAGGCGATTTTTATACCATCCGACTAAAATGGACCGAAGTTCATATTTTCGAACAAAATGATATAAGGGTCTCCCGATCTTCGATTTCATCTGGACTTTTCAGGCGATTTTTATACCATCCGACTAAAATGGACCGAAGTTCATATTTTCGAACAAAATGATATAAGGGTCTCCCGATCTTCGATTTCATCTGGACTTTTCAGGCGATTTTTATACCATCCGACTAAAATGGACCGAAGTTCATATTTTCGAACAAAACGATGGCTAGTGTTTGCAATCTGACACGGAACCTGAAATAAGTTATAAATTTAGATGAAGAATGCTATAATGGTCTCCCATCCCTCGATTTATTCTGGACTTATTGGGCGATTTTCGTACCACCCAACAAAGACATATCGAATTTCGTATTTTCGGACCAGACGATGGCTAGTGTTTAAAATCAGGCGTGGAGCCCAAAATACAGTTATAAATTTTGGAGAAGAATTCTATAAGGGTCTCCTGGTTAGTGTTTGAAATCTGTCGCGGAACCTGAAACACAATTATAAATTTTTTAGAAGAGTGCTATAAAGGTCTCCCAGTCCTCGATTTCATATGGACTTTTTGGACGATTTTCGTACCACCCTACTAAACTGAACCAAAATATGTATTTTCGAACAAAAAGAGGATTAATGTTTGAAATATTACACGGAGCCTGTAACACATTTATAAATTTTGGAGAAGAATGCTAAAATATGCCAAAATATGTATTTTTGGACCAGACGATGGCTAGTGTTTGAATTTTGACTCGGAACCCGAACCACATATATAAATTTTGGAGAAGAATGACATAAGGGTCTCCCACTCCTCGATTTCATTTGGACTTTTCTGGTTATTTTTGTACCACCCGACTAAAACGGACCGAAATTTGTATCTTCAAACAAAACAATGGTTAGTGTTTGAAATTTGGGGTGGAACCCGAAACACAATTATAAATTTTGGAGAAGTATGCTATAAGGTTCTCTAGGTCCTCGATTTCATCTGGATTTTTTGGACGATTTTTGTAACTCCCGACTAAAATAGACAAAAATCTGTATTTTTGAACAAAAAGACGATTTGTGTTTAGAATCTGACACAAAGCCCAATACAAAGTCTCCTGGTCCTCGATTTCATCTAGACTTTTTGGAGTATTTTTGTACAGGACGATGGTCTCGAGGTCCTCAATATCATTTGGACTTTTCGGGCGATTTTCGTAACCCTCGACAAAAATGGACCAACATATGTATTTTCGGACCAGACGATGGCTTGTGTTTGAAATCTGGCGCAGAACCCAAAACATAGTTATAAATTTTAGAGAACAATGCTATAAGGGTCTCTCGGTCTTCGATTTCATTGGGACTTTTCGTGCGATTTTCGTACCACCCGACTAAAATGGACTGAAATCCGTATTTTCGAACAAGACGATGGCTATTGTTTGAAATCTGACGCGGAAACCGAAAAAAATTATAAATTTACCAGAAGAATTATATAAAGGATTCTCGGTCCTCGATTTCATCTTGATTTTTCGGGCGATTTTCGTACCCCTCGACAAAAAGGACCAAAATCAGTATTTTCAGACCAGACGATGGCTAGTGTTTGAGTACTGGCACAAAACCTGAAACACAATTATAAATTTTGGAGAAGAATGCTATAAGGGTTTGCCTCTACTCGATTTAATCTTGACTTTTTGGGCAATTTTCGTACCACCCAACAAAAATGAACCAAAGTCCGTAGTTTCAGATCAAATGATGGTTAGTGTTTGAAAAATAAGACGCAGAAACTGAAGAATGCTATAAGGGTCTCCTGGTCCTCGATTTCATCTAGATTTTTCGGGCGATTTTTGTATAACCCGACAAAAAACGACCGCCATCTGTATTTTCATACAAGACGATGGCTAGTGTTTGAATTCTGATGCGGAACCCGAAACGCAATTATAAATTTTGGAGAAGAATGCTATAAGGGTTTCCTGGTCCTCGATTTACTCTGGTCTTTTCGAGCGATTTTCGTACCAAACGAGTAAAATGGACCAAAATTCGTATTTTCGAAATAAACGATGGGTAGTGTTTGAAATCTATCACGAAAACCGAAACACAATTATAAATTTTGGAGAAGAATATTATAAAGGTCTCCTGGTCCTCGATTTCATCTGGACTTTTTGGATGATTTTCATACCACCCTACTAAAATGAACCAAAATCTGTATTTTCGAACAAAGCGATGATTAGTGTTTGAAATTTTCACGGAACCCGAAACAAAGTTATAAATTTAGAAGAAGAATGGTATAAGGGTTTCTCGGTCCTCGATTTCATCTGGACTTTTCGGGCGATTTCCGTAAATCCCAACAAAAATGAACAGAAATTCGTATTTTTGGACGGACCGAAATGCGTATCTTCAAACAAAACGATGTTTAGTTTTTGAAATCTGGCGCGGAACCCTAAACACAATTATAAATTTTGGAGAAGAATGTTATAAGGGTCTCCAGGTCCTCGATTTCATCTGGACTTTTTGGATGATTTTCATACCACCCTACTAAAATGAACCAAAATCTGTATTTTCGAACAAAGCGATGATTAGTGTTTGAAATTTTCACGGAACCCGAAACAAAGTTATAAATTTTGGAGAAGAATGTTATAAGGGTCTCCAGGTCCTCGATTTCATCTGGACTTTTTGGATGATTTTCATACCACCCTACTAAAATGAACCAAAATCTGTATTTTCGAACAAAGCGATGATTAGTGTTTGAAATTTTCACGGAACCCGAAACAAAGTTATAAATTTTGGAGAAGAATGTTATAAGGGTCTCCAGGTCCTCGATTTCATCTAGATTTTTTGGACGATTTTTCGTACCACCCGACAAAAATGGACCAAAATCTGTCCTTTTGAACAAAATGATGGTTTGTGTTTGGAATCTGACACGGAACCCGAAACAAAGTTATAAATTTTGGAGAAGAATGATATAAAGGTCTCTCGTACACATGGCAAAAATGGACCGAAATTCATATTTTCGAACAAGCAATGGATGGTGTTTGAAATCTAATGTGGAACCCGAATCACGTTTATAAATTTAGGAGAAGAACACTATAAGAGTCTCCTAGTCCTCGATTTCATGTATACTTTTCGGAGTATTTTCGTACAAGACGATGGATAGTGTTTGAAATATGGAGCGGAACCCGAAACAAAGTTATAAATTTTAGGGAAGAATGCTATAATGGTCTCGCGGTCGTCAATTTCATTTGGTCTTTTCGGGTGATTTTCATACCCCTCGACAAAAATGGACCAACAGCTACATTTTCGGACCAGACGATAGGTAGTGTTTGAAATCTGGCGCGAAACCTGAAACATAGTTATAAATTTCAGAGAAGAATGCTATAAGGGTCTCTCGTTCCTCGATTTCGTCGGGTCTTTTCGAGCGATTTTCGTACCACCCGACTAAAATGGACGAAATCTGTATTTTCGAACAAGACGATGGCTATTGTTTGAAATCTAACGCGTAACCCGAAGGAAAATTATAAATTAGAAGAAGAATGATATAAGGGACTTTCGGTCTTTGATTTCATTTGGACTTTTCGGGCGATTTTCGTCCCTCTCGACAAAAAATGACCAAAATTAGTATTTTCAGACAAGACGATTGCTAGTGTTTGAGATCTGGCGCAAAACCCAAAACACATATATAAATTTTGGAGAAGAATGCTATAAGGGTCTCCCGGTACTCGATTTCATATGGACTTTTTGGGCAATTTTTGTAACACCCAACAAAAATGGACCAAAGTCCAGAGTTTCGGACCAAGCGATGGTTAGTGTTTGAAATATAAAACGCAGAACCCGAAACGCAATTATAATTTTAGGAAAAGAATGCTATAACGGTCTCCTGGTCCTCGATTTCATCTAGACTTTTCGGGCAATTTTTGTACCACCCGACAAAAATAGACCAAAAATCGTATTTTCGGACAAGACGATTGCTAATGTTTGATATCTGGCGCGGAACCCGCAACACAGTTATAAATTTTGGAGAAGAATGCTATAATGGTCTCCCGGTCTTCGATTTCATATGAACTTTTCGGGCGATTTTCGTACCAACCGACTTAAATGGACCGAAATCCGTATTTTCGAAATAGACGATGGCTAGTGTTTGAAATCTGACGCAGAACATGAAACACAATTATAAATTTAGAAGAAGAATTCTATAAGGGCCATTTGGTCTCAGATTTCATCTGGACTTTTCAGGCAATTTTCTTACCCATCGATGATAATGGACCAAATTCTGTATTTTCAGACCAGACGATGGCCAATGTTTGAAATCAGACGCGGAACACGAAACACAATTATAAATTCAGGAGAAGAATGCTATAATAAGAGTCTTCTGGTCCTCGATTTCATATGGACTTTTCGGGCGATTTTCGTAACCCTCGACAAAAAAGGACCAAAATCAGTATTTTCATACCAGACGATGGCAGTATTTGAAATCTGACGCGGAACCCAAAACAAAGTTATAAATTTTGGAGAAGAATGCTATAAGGGTCTCCCGATCCTCGATTTCATCTGGACTTTTCGGGCGATTTTCTTACCACCTAACAAAAATGGACCAAAGTCCGTAGTTTCAAAACAAACGATGGTTAGTGTTTGAAATCTGACGCAGAACCCGAAATAGAGTTATAAACTTAGGAGAAGAATGCTATAAGGGTTTCCTGGTCCTCGATTTCATCTAGACTTTTCGGGCGATTTTGGTATCACCCGACAACAATGGACTAAAATTTTTATATCTTATTATTATCTCCGTTTTATTGTTTTACTACATAACGAAGATAATAATAATATTTAATAAAATTGAGTTTATCAAATAAATATATACTTATTACTTTATTTGACAACTCTATTTTATTTTATGTTATTACTATTTTCGTTATATAGTTGTACTTCATAACGAAGACAACACTAACATATAATAAAATAGAGTTGTAAAATAAATAATTAATTATTATTTTATTTGACAACTCTATTTTATTATATGTTATTATTAACTTTTTTTATTAAGTACAACTAAAAAATGAAGATGATAATAACATTTAATAAAATAAAATTGTCTAATAAATAATTAATTATTACTTTACTTGACAACACTATTTAATTATATGTTATTATTATCTTCATTTTCTAGTTATACTTAATAACAAAGATAATAATAAAATATAACAAAATTTAGTTGGCAAATAAATATCAAATAATTAATTTATTTGACAACATTTATTTGACAATTCTATTTTATATTATGTTATTACTATTATTTTCGTTATATAGTTGTACTTCATAACGAAGACAATACTAACAAATAATTAAATAGAGTTGTTAAATAAAGTAATAATTACATATTTATTTGACAACTCTATTTTATTTTATGTTATTACTATCTTCGTTTTGCAGTCAAACTTTAAAAGGAAGATAATAATAACATATGATAAAATAAAATTATCAAATAAATTAATAGTTACATATTTATTTGACAACTCTATTTTATTATATGTTATTATTATCTTCGTTTTATAGTTTTACTTCATAACGAGGATAATAATAACATATAACAAAGTTGAGTTTTAAAATAAATAATTAATTATTATTTTATTTGACAACTCTGTTTTATTATTTGTTATTATTATATGTGTTATGAAATAAAACCATAAAACGAAGATAATAATAGCATTAACTAAAATAGAGTTGTCAAATAATGTAATATTTAAATATTTATTTGACAACACTATTTTATTTAATGTTATTAGTATCATACAATAAAATGGAGTTGTCAAATAAAGTAATAATTACATAGTTCTTTTACAACTAAATTTTGTTATATGTTATTATTATCCTCGTTATGAAGTAAAACTATAAAACGAAGATAATAATAACATATAATAAAATAGAGTTGTCAAATAATGTAATATTTAAATATTTATTTGACAACACTATTTTATTTAATGTTATTAGTATCATATAATAAAATGGAGTTGTCAAATAAAGTAATAATTACATATTTATATGACAACTTTATTTTATTATTTGTTATTAGTATCTTCGTTTTGTAGTTGTACTATATAACGAAAATAATAATAACATATAACAAAATTTAGTTGTAAAAGAACTATGTAATTATTACTTTATTTGACAACTCTATTTTATTAAATGATATTACTATCTTCGTTATGCAGTCAAACATTAAAATGAAGATAATAATAACATATAATAAAATAGAATTATCAAATAAATTAATAATTACATATTTATTTGACAATAACGAAGATAGTAATATCATTAAATAAAATAGAGTTGTCAAATAAATATATAATTATTACTTTATTTGACAACTCTAATTTATTATAAGTTATTATTATCTTCGTTTTATAGTATTACTTCATTTTATAGTATTACTATCTTCGTTATGCAGTCAAACATTAAAATGAAGATAATAATGACATATAAATAAAATAGAATTGTCCAATAAAGAAATAATTACATATTTATATGACAAATTTATTTTATTATACGTTATTATTATCTTCATTTTGTAGTTGTACTAAATAACGAAAATAATAATAACATATAACAAAATTGAGTTGTAAAATTAATATGTAATTATTACTTTATTTGACAACTCTATTTTATTATATATTATTATCTTCGTTATGTAGTAAAACTATAAAACGAATATAACAATATCATTTAATAAAATAGAGTTGTCAAATAATGTAATAATTAAAAAGCATTATTCTCCTAAATTTATAATTGTGTTTCGGGTCATATTTTGAACATTAGCCATCATTTGGTCTAAAAATACAAATTTCGTTCCATTTTTGTCGAGTGGTACGAAAATTGCCTGAAAAGTACAGTCTAGATGAAATCGGGGATTTTCGTACCACCTGATTTCCGTCCATTTTTGTCCGGTAGTACGAAAATCGCCTGAAAGAAGTCCAGATGAAATCGAGGACTGAGAGACTCTTATAGCATTATTCTCTAAAATTTATAACTACGTTTCAGGTTCCGCACCAGATTTCAAACACTAGCCATCGTCTGGTCCAAAAATACAAATGTTGGTCAATTTTTTTCGAGCGGTACGAAAGTCGCTCGAAAAGTCCAAATGAAATCGAGGACCGGGAGACCATTATAGCATTCTTTCACAGAATTTATAACTTTGTTTCATGTTCCGTGCCAGAATTCAAACACTAACCATCGTCTACTCCGAAAATACAGATGTTGGTCATTTATCATCGGTGGATCTGAAAGTCGCTCGAAAAGTCCAAATGAAATCGAGAACCGGGAGACCATTATAGAATTCTTGATCTAAATTTATAATTGTGTTTCGGGTTCCGCGTAAGATTTGAAACACTAGCCTTCGTCTTGTTCGAAAATATGGAATTCGGTCCATTTTAGTCCGGTGGTACGAAAATCCCCCGAAAAGTCAAGATGAAATCGGGTCTCATGAGACCCTTATAGCATTCTTCTTCAAAATTTATAACTGCGTTTCGGGTTCTGCGCTAGATCTCAAACACTAGCCATCGTCTGGTCTGAAAATACTGATTTTGGCACTTTGTTGTCGAGTGGTCCGAAAATCGCTCGAAAAGTCCTAATGAAATAGAGGACCGAGAGTCCCTTATATTATTCTTCTTCTAAATTTATAATTTAGTTTTGGGTTCCGCATCATATTTCAAACACTAGCAATCGTCTTGTTCGAGAATACGGATTTCGGTCCATTTTAGTCGGGTGGTACGAAAATCACACGAAAAGTCCCGATGAAATCGAGGACCTAGAAACTCTTATAGCATTCTTCTCTAAAAAATATGACTATGTTTCAAGTTCCGCGCCATGTTTCAAACACTAGACTTTGTCTGGTCCGAAAATACAGATGTTGGTCCATTTTTGACGAGGGGTACGAAAATCGTTCGAAAAGTACAAATGAAATTGAGGACCGCGAGACCATTATAGCATTCTTCCCCAAAATTTTTAACTTTGTTTCATGTTCCGCGCCAGATTTCACACCCAAGCCATCGTCTTGTATGAAAATACCCCGAAAAGTCTAGATGAAATCGAGGACCAGGAAACTCTTATAGCATTGTTCTCCTAAATTTATAAATGTGATTCGAGTTCCGTGTCAGATTTCTAACACTATCCATTGCTTGTTCGAAATTACGAATTTCGGTCCATTTTTTTTCATGTGTACGAGAGACCCTCATAGCGTTCTTCTCTAAAATTTATAAATGTGTTTCGAGTTCCGTGTCTGATTCCAAACGCAAACCATCGTTTTGTTCGAAAATACGAATTTCGGTCCATTTTAGTCGGGTGGTACGAAAGTCGCCCGAAAAGTCCAGATTAAATCGAGGACACAGAGACTCTTATAGCATTCTTCTAAAAAATTTATAATTATGTTTCGAGTTCTGCGCTAGATTTCAAAAACTAGCCATAGTCTTTTTCGAAAATACAGATTTTAGTCTATTTTGGTTGGATCGTATGAAAATCGCCCGAATAGTCCAAATGAAATGGAGGACAGGGAGACCCTTATAGCATTCTTCTCCAAAATTTATAACTGTGTTTCGAGTTCCGCGCCAAATTTCAAACACTAGCCATCGTCTGGTCCGAAAATACGAATTTCAGTCCATTTTTGTCGGGTGATACGAATGTCGCCCGAAATGACCAGGTGAAATCGAGGACCCAGAAGACGCTTATAGCATTCTTCTCCTAAATATATAACTGAGTTTCGGTTTTCGCGCCAGATTTCAAACACTTGCCATCGTCTGGTCTGAAAATATAGATTTCGGCCCTTTTTTGTCGAAGTGTAAGAAAATCGCCTGAAAAGTCCAAATGAAATCGAGGACTAAGAGACCTTTATAGCATTCTTCTCCTAAATTTATAACTATGTTCCGAGTTCCGTGTTGGATTTCAAACACTAGCCATTGTTTTGTGCAAAAATACGAATTTCAGTCCATTTTAGTCGGGTGGTATGAAAATCACCCGAAAATATATAACAGTGTTTCGGATTCTGGGTCAGATTCCAAACACTAACCATTGGTTGGTCCGAAAATATAGATTTTGGTCCATTTTTGTCGAGGGGTATGAAAATC
>NC_021162.2:11680432-11682870 GCF_000331145.2 Cicer arietinum
TTGCGTTTCGGGTTTTGCTAAGATTTCAAACACTAGCCATCGTCTTGTTCGAAAATACGGGTTTCAGTCCATTTTAGTCATGTGTACAAAAATTGCCCGAAAAGTCCAAATGAAATCGAGGACTGGGAGACCCTTATAGCATTCTTCTCCAAAATTTATAACTGTGTTTTGTGTTCCGCATCAAATTTCAAACACTAGCCATCGTCTGGACCGAAAATACGAATTTCAGTCCTTTTTTGTCGGGTGATACGAAAATTGCCCGAAATGACCAGGTGAAATCGAGGACCCAGAAGACGCTTATAGCATTCTTCTCCTAAATATATAACTGAGTTTCAGGTTTCGCGCCAGATTTCAAACACTTGCCTTCGTCTGGTCTGAAAATATAGATTTCGGCCCTTTTTTTTCGAAGTCTAAGAAAATCGCCTGAAAAATCCAGATGAAATTGACGACTGAGAGACCCTTGTAGCATTCTTCTTCTAAATTTATAATTGTATTTCGGGTTCCATGCCAAATTTCAAACACTAGCCATCGTCTGGTGTGAAAATACGGATTTCAATCCATTTTAGTCTAGTGGTATGAAAATCGCCCGAAAAGTACAGATGCAATCGAGATGAAATCGAGGACCAGAAGACTCTTATAGCAATTTTCTCCTAAATTTACAATTGCGTTTCGGGTTTTGCTAAGATTTCAAACACTAGCCATCGTCTTGTTCGAAAATACGGGTTTCAGTCCATTTTAGTCATGTGTACAAAAATTGCCCGAAAAGTCCAAATGAAATCGAGGACTGGGAGACCCTTATAGCATTCTTCTCCAAAATTTATAACTGTGTTTTGTGTTCCGCATCAAATTTCAAACACTAGCCATCGTCTGGTCCGAAAATACGAATTTCAGTCCTTTTTTGTCGGGTGATACGAAAATTGCCCGAAATGACCAGGTGAAATCGAGGACCCAGAAGACGCTTATAGCATTCTTCTCCTAAATATATAACTGAGTTTCGGGTTTCGCGCCAGATTTCAGACACTTGCCTTCGTCTGGTCTGAAAATATAGATTTCGGCCCTTTTTTTTCGAAGTCTAAGAAAATCGCCTGAAATATCCAGATGAAATTGACGACCGAGAGACCCTTGTAGCATTCTTCTTCTGAATTTATAATTGTATTTCGGGTTCCATGCCAAATTTCAAACACTAGCCATTGTCTGGTGTGAAAATACGGATTTCATTCCATTTTAGTCTAGTGGTATGAAAATCGCCCGAAAAGTACAGATGAAATCGAGGACCGGGAGACCCTTATAGAATTCTTCTCCTAAATTGGTAAATGTGTTTCAGATTTCATATAATACCACTAGTTTTGATTCACAAGTCCTGATAAAAGCTTCACAACGTCAGATTTCAAACACTAGCCATCATCTTGTTCGAAAATACGTATATCGGTCCATTTTAGTTGGGTGGCACGAAAATTCCCCGTAATGCCTAGATGAAATTGAGGACCAGAAGACTCTTATAGCAATTTTCTCCTAAATTTACATTTGCGTTTCGGGTTTTGCTAAGATTTCAAACACTAGCCATCGTCTTGTTCGAAAATACGGATTTTAGTCCATTTTAGTCAGGTGGTTTATAACTGTGTTTTGTGTTCCGCATCAAATTTCAAACACTAGCCCTCACTACAAGAAAAACTATTATTACCTACGGCAAATTTTATCTTTACCCACGGACTGTCCATAGGTAACGTAAAATTACCCACGGATTACCCACAGACACGAGTTCCTAGCTAAATCGCTCGTAGGAAAATATTTACCGACGGACAAGCCGTGGGACACACTTAATTAGGGATTGTCCGTGGGTAATATGACCCACTAAGTCTTCGTGGGTAACGTTACTCATAGATTTGCCGCAGATAAAATAGTAGATAGTTAGCGACGGAAAGGTCGTAAGTTACATTACCCACGGACCATCTGTGACAAAGTCTACTATTTTATATTTGATATTGATAATTTTATCCATGAATTGTCCGTATGTAATTTTATCCATGAATTGTCCGTGGGTAATTTTATCCATGAATTGTCCGTGGGTAATTCTATGCTCCTGTATTGGATTAATTTTATTGGTTACATATGTTTTTTGTCATTCAATATGAATCAAGATCCTTTAACCCTTAGTTCAAACCTGTTGAACTATCTAACCCCCAGCCTTGATTGAAACATAGTTATCGTACTAAATTGTAGCTTATAAAAAACCAAAAAAAATTGTGATGGATTATACTAAACTTGCCTTCCATGAGAAGGTGACATGCTAGTGAAGAAGACTCTAGTCTTGTTAGGTTTCATGTTCATTGTTACCCATCTAACCACACTTTTCATAGCCATGCGATAGGCTTCCACTGTTGACATCTCAACAATCTCTTTTGCTTCATCTTTAAATGAGCCAAGCCTAAAAATTTCAG
>NC_021162.2:11682910-11689710 GCF_000331145.2 Cicer arietinum
TTCATATTTCCAGTAAATCTTGGAGTTAATTGATCAATTAAAAGGTTTGTATTAAGGCAATCCAAAACAGTTAATAAAATTGGCCATAGAAATACTGAGTTGTCAACCAAAACCACACTTTCAAAATCATTGGAATAATGGAGCATATTGACAACAAATCTATTTATACACAAGACGATAGAACAGAAAAATTTAGAAATCGTTAGCATGCTACTGCTACCATACAAACCTCCATCTCATCCACAATGGCAGGCTTTGTACGCTCTTGATGAAACTGTCCTTTCTCTATCACCACATGCTCAAATCACCACATGCTCAAGCTTTAACTTGCTGAAAGCTCTTTTTAACATTCGACCCTGTAAACAGACCATGTCATTTCCATCTCAATATAATAAGCTACCAGTCATATGTCGTTTACAATTGTACTTATTATATACATAATTTCCAAGTACCTCTACTGATTGAGCAGTTGCTGTGACACCCTAAACCCCAAATAATTTTTTATTTTTATTTTTTATAAAGAGTATCACATAATCATAAGCATGTCACATAAATCCAAAATTTCCATCAAACATAATGGATTCGAAATCATAGTATCAAACAACAGAATTCTTTTTGAAGTACACATACTCATGTTTTAAATTCAGTGCAAATATAGTCCCAACCCGATGTCACTATCAGAGCGGGAATTCCCAAAATAAAATACTCAAAATAACATCAACACAATGCATAATAATGAAGGTCTCCAAGGCATGGTGGCTTCCGCCTCTCCTGATGGTATTAGTCATCACCTGCAACTTACAACTCGTCTGTGTCCGTCGCAAACGCCAAACACAAACAACGAGGGGTGAGTATCGAAATTATGTAACAGTATAAAATACACGAGGAGAACACGCAAACAATCAAATTATCACAATCTCAAAACAGTCAAGTGTATAATATCAGCGACTTATCAAATTCATTCATAATAAGACAATCAAAATAATGAAATGCTATGCATGTCCTATACTCTATACTTCATCATTTGGTACCATTCTACTCTGAAGTACTTGGTTAGGAGGCCTGATACTATGCCACTACAAGAGTGGACGGACAATTCATGAATGGCCAAGTCCTCATAGATCCCCTCAACTCAACCCGAGACACATATACGCGACAGTCGGGGTACTCTTGTGTTGCACGGTAGTTCCCGGCCTTAGGGAATAACCCACTAATCCACTTAGGAATTCCCCACTAGGTGTACCCCCAAGGTCTATCAGTCTTACCTTACAGTTCGACTGTAGCCCTCCACGATCAGGCTCATTCAGTTGTACTTCCCCGAATCACTAGGTTTGTCAGACCCTCCCTATATGATGACAAAACAATCCTAACTCCAAATCTACAACACATATCTCAGACTTACTCGATCATCACTACTCACTAAGTTTCAGTTTGACTTCACGATATTCGTCATCATATATCTTTATCAGTCAATCACAATAAAATCACAATATTTGGTTTACACTACTCACAATACACAATCCAATTTCATCAATCACATAATAAGGAATTCAATCGGTGATACATTCTAGTAATATCATAAATTCAATCAAGTAACAAAACATTCAAGTTCAAATCATTCATACATTAACAATCAACATAAGATTTCATAAAATCAGGCAACAGGCAATCTTAATATAAACAAATTCACGACAATTCTACAAGTTGCTAAATTATATTTTAGTCCTCACTATTACCATCCACATCTTATTAATTAATTATTATTACTCAATAGGGCTCAACTGTACGTAGTAAGCCCCGAATGAACATTTGGGAATTTCAGCATTCCCGTTCATCTCACGTTATTTTATACTCATAAGATCGAACCTCATCCCACCCATTACCTCAGCTGAAGATTCCGTCCAATGAGTCTGATCTGCTAACGAGTCGTTTCTTTATCGGTCGTCGTCTCTAATAGTCCGCGAGGGAATCATAACCACACAACCACAAAATACAAATGAATTACTTACTATAAATAAATGAATAAATAATTAATAAAATAAATAATAAATTAATAACGAATAAATAAAGAATGAATAAATAATAAATAAATAAATAAATAAATAATAATCTGTAGACAATTTAATATTATTTTTTTCATTTACCTACGGAGAATCAGTGGTAAAATAAAATACGAAGAAATTTTGGTAGTTTAAGTAGTGTAGCTTTTTTTTTTAATTTTACCCACGGATATTTTTAATTTTACCTACGGATTACCCGTGGAATCCAATCAATAAAAATTAATTTATTAAATAACATATTTACTCACAGTTTTTCCGTAGATATTAAATAATTTACCTACGAACTAAGATCCGTGGGTAAATTTCCGTAGGTATACAGCTATTTTCTTGTAGTGCCTCGTCTGGTCCGAAAATACATATTTCGGTCCATTTTTGTTGGGTTGTACGAATATCTCCCAAAAACTCCAGATGAAATCGAGGACTGAGAGACACTTACAACATTCTTCACCTAAATGTATAACAGTGTTTCGCTTTATGCGTCATATTTCAAACATGTCCATTGTCTTGTTCGAAAATACGGATTTCAATCCTTTTTTGTCAAGTGGTACGAAAATTTCCCGAATAGTCCAGATGAAATCGAGGACCGGGAGACCTTTATAAAAGTATTCTCCTAAATATATAGCAGTGTTTCTGGTTCCGCATCAAATTTCAAACACTAGCCATCGTCTGGTCCAAAAATACAGATTTTGGTCCATCTATGTAGAGGTAAATGGAAATCGCTCGAAAAGTCCAGATGAAATCGAGGATCCAGATACCCTTATAGCATTCTTCTTCTAAATTTGTAACATTGTTTCGGGTTCCGCATCAGATTTCAAACAATTGCCATCATTTTGTTCCAAAACACGGATATCGATCCATTTTAGTCGTGTGCTACGAAAATCGCTGAAAAGTCTAGATGAAATTGAGGACCGAGAGACCCTTATAGCATTTTTCTCCTAAATATATAATAGTGTTTCGGATATCGCGTAAAATTTCAAACACTAGCCACCGTGTAGTCCAAAAATACATATTTTTGTCTATTTTAGTCGAGGACCAAGCGACCCTTATAGCATTCTTCTTCTAAATTTATAATTGTTTTTCGGTTTCCGCGTCAGATTTCCAACAGTAGCCAACATCTTGTTCGAAAATATGGAAATCGTTCCATTTTAGTAGGGTGGTGCGAAAATCGCCTGAAATGTCTAGATGAAATCGAGGTAGAATTCTTCTCCTAAATTTATAACTGTGTTTCGGGTTCGGTGTCAGTTTTTAAACACTATCCATTGTCTTATTCGAAAATATGGATTTCAGTCCATTTTTGTGGAGTGGTATGAAAATCGCCTGAAAAGTCCAGATGAAATCGAGGACCGAAAGACCCTTTTTACATTCTTCTCCTAAATATATAACAGTGTTTCAAGTTCCGCGTCATATTTCAAATACTTGCCATCGTCCGGTTTGAAAATATAGATTCTGGTCCTGTTTTGTTGAGCGGTACGAAACTCGCCCGAAAAGTTCAGATGAAATCGAGGACCGAGAGTCCCTTATAGCATTCTTTATCTAAATTTATAATAGTGTTTCGGTTTCCGCGTTAGATTTCAAACACTTGCCATCATCTTGTTCGAAAATACGGATTTCGATCCATTTTAGTCAGGGTGGTACGAAAATCGCCCGAATAGTCCATATGAATTTGAGGATCGGGATACCCTTATAGAATTCTTCTCCTAAATATATAACAGTGTTTCGGGTTCCGCATCAGATTTCAAACACTAGCCATCGTCTGGTCCGAAAATACAGATTTTAATCAATTTTTGTAGAGGGATACGAAAATCGCCCAAAAAGTCCAGATGAAATCGAGGACATAGAGACCCTTATAGCATTTTTCTTTTAAATTTGTAAATGTGTTTCAAGTTCCGCATCAGATTTAAAACACTAGCCATCATTTTTATCAAAAACATGGATATCGGTCCATTTTAGTCGGGTTGTACGAAAATCTCCAGAAATGTCCAGATGAAATCGAGGACCAAGAGACTCTTTAGCATTCATCTCCTAAATTTATAAATTTGTTTCGGGTTCCGCTTTTGATTTCACACACTAGCCACATCTTGCTCAAAAATACGGATTTCGTTACATTTTTGTCGTGTAGTACAAAAATCACCGAAAAGTCCAAATGAAATCGAGGACCGAGAGACCCTCATAGCATTCTTCTCCTAAATATATAACAGTTATTCGGGTTCCGCATCAGATTTCAAAAACTAGCCATCGTCTAGTCCAAAAATACAAATTTGGTCCAATTTTGTCGAGGGGTATGAAACTCGCCCGAAAAGTCCAGATGAAATCGAGGACCGAGAGTCCCTTATAGTATTCTTCTTCTAAATATCTAATTGTGTTTCGGTTTCCGCATCATATTTCAAACAATAGCCATCATCTTGTTCAAAAATACGGATTTTGGTCCATTTTCGTCGGGTGGTACGAAAATTGCCCGAAAAGTCCAGATGAAATAGAGGATCGGGAGACCCTTATAGCATTATTCATCATAGTTTATAGCTGTGTTTCGGGTTCCGAATCAAATATCAAACACTAGCCCTCGTTTGGCCCGAAAATATAGATTTTCTCCATTTTTGTCGGGTGGTACGAAAATCGCCCGAAAAGTCCTGATGAAATCGAGGTCCGAGATAACCTTATATCATTCTTTTACTAAATATATAACATTTTGTTCGGGTTCCGCGTCAGATTTCAAACAGTAGCCATCGTATGGTACGAAAATGGAGATTTTGGTCCATTTTTGTCGAAGGGTACGAAATTCGCCCGAAAAGTCATGATATATTTAAGAGAAGAATGATGTAAGGGTCTCTCGGTCCTTGATTTCATATGGACTTTTCGGGCATTTTTCGTACTACGTGACCAAAATGGAACGAAATCTGTATTTTTGAACCAGACTAGGGCTAGTGTTTGAAATTTGACGCGGAACCAAAAACACAATTATAAATTTAGTATAAAAATGTTATAAGAGTCTTCTGGTCCTCGATTTCATCTGGACATTTCGGGCAATTTTCGTGCCACCTGACTAAAATGGACCGATATACATATTTTTGAACAAGATGATGGCTAGTGATTGAAATTTTACGTGGAACCCGAAACACATTTATAAATTTAGAAGAAGAATGCTATAAGGTTCTCTCGGTCCTCGATTTCATCTGGAATTTTCGTGCGAGTTTCGTACCCGTCGACAAAAATTGACCAAAATATGTATTTTCGGACCAAACTATGGCTAGTGTTTGAAATCTGACGTGCAACCCGAGACACAGTTATATATTAAGCATAAGAATGCTATAAGGGTTTACTGGTCCTCGATTTCATTTGGACTGTTACTAATAATGGCCTCTGTTAGTCTAAAGATATGAGAGTTGTTAAACAAATTATCAAAGAATCACAACGGAATATATTCAAGAGCAATGATTGAAACAGTTTGCAAATGTTATCAATATATGAGACAAGAAACAATGCTTAATTCAGAATGTTAAACAAGATATAAAATCATTAATTCATACATTCAAGAATATGCATTTATGTAATATCAAAAAGAGTAGGGATAAGAAACAATTGACCACGATTTATCCTGGTTCAGCTATCAATTGATAGCCTACATCCAGTCCTAAAATCCAACAAGATTTCAGCCTTTTTCCAATAGAATGAATTGAGAACCTTTTACAGATTGTCCAGCTTCCTTGAAGCCTATCTATCTAACTCACTTCACTCTTGTTTCTATCCCACCTAATCCTTGTAGTTAATCACCTAACTCACACAAGATCTAGGTAAAGCCTCTTCTTGATGATCTCACATCAACAAAGATAACTACCAGTTTCCTTAATGGATTTCCAAACCTTTCAATTTACAGAAAATTGTCTTCTTCAAAGAATTAAAGAATATCAAGACTTTGACTCAATCACTATAGTATCTCACACAAAAAGTATTTAGCCAATGGATATTTTGTGTGTTGTAAAACTTTTCTCTCAAAGTGTTTTTCAAAGGTATTCAAACGTTGTGAAAAGTTCTAAAAGAATTATTAAAAGTTATTTTCAAAAGTGATTGAATCAGCTTATATATATTCAGAAAAACACCAGGATAATCGATTGTTCAATCGATTGTATAATGTGTTAAAGCACAACGAGATCAAAACAATCGATTGCTCAGTCGATTTCATAATCACAGTCATAATAGATTTGGCATTGAGTTGAATCCTTTCTGTAACCTAAACATTAGCTTCAATCGATTCGTCAATCGATTGTGCTGATCACAGTGACTCAGACTTTTACATCAATTGATTTTCCAATCGATTATGCTGATCACAATGTCTCAGACATAAACGTCAATCGATTTGCCAATCGATTGTGCTTGTTACAGACCTTCAGTTGTTTTGACAAAATCTATGTGCCAATCGATTTAATCAAATTTGTTCTGATGAATGATTAACTGCAATCGATTACCTAATCGATTGCCTCAAACTTGGAGTTTAAGAAATCTAAATCAATCGATGTCTCAATCGATTTATTGTATCTCATAACTTATTCCTGATTTAAAAACTTTGTCCCAATCGATTTGTCAATCGATTGAGTTTATACTTGGTTGGTTCTGAGACTTGTAAAATCGATTGATCAATTGATTGCCCAATCGATTGTCCAATTGATTGGATATATCCCAGAACTCAGGTTTCACTAAAAACTTTAAACTAATCGATTGCCCAATCGATTTATGTAGTGAAAACAC
>NC_021162.2:11689889-11698061 GCF_000331145.2 Cicer arietinum
GAGTTGCAAGCTTCTAGTCCAAGTGTATGGTGTCTGCTTGTTGGCCTGAAATGTTTCTCAATTCAAATCATTAGATCAATCAAATATTTCATATGTACTGTATGTTTGGGAATTAAATCAAAAACATGATCAGGGAAGCTCATGTCTTACATGGACTTTTGGACCGATTTTCGTAACACCCGTAAAAAATGGATCGAAATTTGTACGTTTGGACTAGAAGAGGGCTTGTGTTTGAAATTTGACGTGGAACCTGAAATACTGTTATAAATTTAGGACAAGAATGATATAAGGGTTTGCCGGTCCTTAATTTCATATGGACCTTTCGGGCGATTTTCATACCACCCGACAAAAATGGAAAGAAATCTGTATTTTCGAACAAGACGATGGCTAGTGTTTGAAATCTGTCGTTGTGAAGATATTATCAGGACTTTTGTTTCAAAACTAGTGGTGTTATATGGAATCTGAAACACATTTATAAATTTAGGAGAAGAATTCTATAAGGGTCTCCCGGTGCTTGATTTCATCTGGACTTTTCGGGCGATTTTCATACCACTAGACTAAAATTGATTGAAATCCGTATTGTCGGACCAGATGATGGCTAATGTATCAAATTTGACATGGAACCGAAATAATGTATTAAATTTAGAAGAAGAAGGCTTTAAGGGTTTCTCGGTCGTCGATTTCCTTTGGACTTTTAGGGCGATTTTCGTACCCCTAAAAAAAATGGACCAAAATCTATATTTTCGAACCAGACGATGGCTAGTGTTTGAAATCTGACTCGGAATCCGATACACTGTGATATATTTTGGAGAAGAATGCTATAAGGGTCTCCCGGTCCCCGATTTCATATGGTATTTTTGGGTGGTTTTCGTACCACTCAACTAAAATGGACCGAAATTCTTATTGTTGAACAAAACAATGGCTACTGTTTGAAATCCGACACGGAACTCAACACAGTTATAAATTTAGGAGAAGAATGCTATAAGGGTCTCCCGGTCCTCGACTTCATCTGGATTTTTCAGGCGATTTTCTTACCCCTCAACAAAAAAGGACTGAAATCTATATTTTCGGACAAGACGATGGCAAGTGTTCGAAATCTGGCATAGAACCTAAAACCTAGTATTAAATTTTTGGAGAAGAATGCTATCACGGACTTTTAGGGTGATTTTCGTACCACCCGACAAAAAATGAACCGAAATTCGTGTTTTCGAACAAGATGATTGCTAGTGTTTGAAATCTGATGCGGAACCCGAAACACAGTTATAAATTTTTGAAAAGAATGCTACAAGGGTCTCCCGATCCTCGATTTCATCTTGGCTTTTCGGGCGATTTTCGTACCACCCGACAATCATGGTCCGAAATCCGTATTTTCGAACAAGACAATTGCTAGTATTTGAAATCTGAGGCAGAACCCGAAACTTAGTTATAAATTTAGGAGAAGGATGCTATAAGAGTCTCCTAGTCCTCGATTTCATCGGGTCTTTTCGGGCGATATTCGTACCACCTGACAAAAATGGACAGAAATTCGTATTTTCGGACCAGACAATAGCTAGTGTTTGAAATCTAGCGTGAAACATGAAACACAGTTATAAATTTTGGAGTAGAATGCTATAATGATCTCTCGGTCCTCGATTTCATCTAGACTTTTTGGGCGTTTTCGTACCACTCGACAAAAATGGACTAAAATCTGTATTTTCGGACCACACATAGGCTAGTGTTTGAAATCTAGCGCGGAACTCGAAACACGGTTGTAAATTTTGGAGAAGAATGCTACAAGGGTCTCCCTGTGCTCGATATCATCTGGACTTTTTGGGCAATTTTCATACGATCCAACTAAAATTGACCGAAATCCGTATTTTCAAAAAAGACTATGGCTAGTGTTTAAAATATTACGTGGAATCCGATACACATTTATAAATTTTTTAGAAGAATGATATAAAGGTCTCCCAGTCCTAGATTTCATATAGACTTTTCGGGCGATTTTCGTAATACCCGACTAAAATGGGTTGAAATCCGTATTTTTGAAAAAGACGATTGTTAGTGTTTGAAATCTGACGCGGAACCCGAAACACAGTTATAATTTTTGGAGAAGCATGCTCTAAGGGTCTCCCAGTCCTAGATTTCATCTGGACTTTTCGGGCAATTTTCGTACCCCTCGACAAAAATTGACCAAAATCTGTATTTTAAGACTATACGATGGCTAGTGTTTGAAATCTAACCTGAAATGAGAAACATTGTTATTTATTTAGGAGAAGAATGCTATAAGGGTCACCCGGTCCTCGATTTCATCTAGACTTTTCGGGCAATTTTCGTTCACCCCGACAAAAATAGACCGAAATCCGTAATTTCCAACAAGACAATGGCTAGTGTTTGAAATCTGACGCGGAACCCGATATACATTTAGAAATTTCAGAGAAGAATGCTATAAGAGTCTTCTGGTCCTCGATTTCATATGGACTTCTCGGCCGATTTTCGTACCAACTAACAAAAATGGTCGAAAATCTGTCTTTTCGGACTAGACGAGGGCTAGTGTTTGAAATTTGATGCAGAACCCGATACACAGTTATAAATTTTGGAGAAGAATGCTTTAAGAGTCTCCTGGTCCTCGATTTCATCTGGACTTTTTACGCGATTTCAGTACCACTCAACAAATATGGACCGAAATTCGTATTTTCGAACCAGGCGTTGGCTAGTGTTTGAAATTTGACGCAGAACCCGAAACTCAGTTATAAATTTACGAGAAGAATGCTACAATAATCTTCTTCTCCCCGATTTCATCTGGACTTTTCGGGCAATTTTCGTACCCCTAAAAAAAAGGGACCAAAATCTGTATTTTCAGACTAGACGATAGCTAGTGTTTGAAATCTGTCGTGGAATCCGAAACACAGTTATAAATTTTGGATAAGAATGCTATAAGGGTTTCCCGGTCCTCGATTTCATCTGGACTTTTCGGGCAATTTTCGTACCCCTAAAAAAAAGGGACCAAAATCTGTATTTTCAGACTAGACGATAGCTAGTGTTTGAAATCTGTCGTGGAATCCGAAACACAGTTATAAATTTTGGATAAGAATGCTATAAGGGTTTCCCGGTCCTCGATTTCATCTGGACTTTTCGAGCGATTTTCATACGACCCGACAAAAATGGACCGAAATAAGTATTTCCTAAAAATAGATGAGGGTTAGTGTTTGAAATTTGACACAGAACCTGAAACATAGTTATAAATTTTGGAGAAGAATGCTATGGGGGTCTCCAAGTCCTCGATTTGATCTGAACGTTTCGGGCGATTTTCATACCACCCGACAAAAATTGACGGAAATCAGTATTTCAAGACCAGACGAGGGCTAGTGTTTGAAATTTGACGCGGAAACTGAAACACAGTTATACATTTTGGAGAAGAATACTATAAGGGTCTCCCGGTCCTCGATCTCATCTAAACATTTTGGGCATTTTCATACCACTAGACTAAAATGGATTGAAATTCTTATTTTCGGACCAGACGATGGCTAGTGTTGGAAATTTGACCTGGAACCCGAAATACAGTTATAAATTTAGAAGAAGAATGTTGTAAGGTTCTTTCGACTGTCGATTTCATCTGGACTTTTTAGTCAATTTTCGTACCCCTCGATAAAAATGGACCAAAATCTCTACTTTCAGACAAGACAATGGCTAGTGTTTGAAATCTGTCCCGGAATCCGAAACATTGTTATATATTTAGGAGAAGAATGCTATAAGGGTCTCCAGTCCTCGATTTCATCTGGAATTTTCGGGTGATTATTGTACCACCCGACTAAACTGGACCGAAATTCGTATTTTGGAACAAAACAATGGCTAGTGTTTGAAATCTGATACAGAACTCGGAAAACAGTTTTAAATCTAGGAGAAGAATGCTATAAGGGTCTCCTAGTCCTCGGTTTCATCTGGACATTTTGGGGAGAATTTCGTACCACCCGACAAAAAATGGATGGAAATTCGTATTTTTGAACAAGATGATTGCTAGTGTTTGAAATCTGACGTGGAACCCGAAACTCATATATAAATTTAGGAGAAGAATCTTATAAGGGTCTCCCGGTCATTGATTTAATCTGGGCTTTTTAGGAGATATTCGTACCACCCGACAAAAATGAATTGAAATTCATACTTTCGAACAAGACAATTGCTAGTGTTTGAAATCTGAGGCGGAACCCGAAACTCAGTTATAAATTTAGAAGAAGAATCCTATAAGGGTCTCCTGGTCCTCGATTTCATTTGGTCTTTTCGGGAGATTTTCGTACCACACGACAAAAATGGACTGAAATTCGTATTTTCAGATTTACGATGGCTAGTGTTTGAAATATGGCACGAAACCCGAAACACAGTTATAAACGTTGGATAAGAATGCTATAAGGGTCTCTTCGTCCTCGATTTCAACTGGACTTTTCGGCGATTTTCGTACCCCTCGACTCAAATGGACTAAAATCTGTATTTTTGGACGAGACTTTGGCTAGTGTTTGAAATCTAGCGCGGAAGACGATGAAATCTTTCGAGAAGAATGCTATAAGGGTCTCCTAGTCCTAGATTTCATTTGGACTTTTAGGGGGACTTTCGTACCACCAGACTAAAATGGACCGAAATCTGTATTTTCGAACAAAACGAGGGATTGTGTTTTAAATTTGACATGGAACCCGAAATACAGTTATAAATTTAGAAGAAGAATGTTATAAGGGTCTCTCGGTCCTCAATTTCATCTGGACTCTACGTGCGATTTTCGTAATACCCGACTAAAATGGACCGAAATCCGTATTTTTGAACAATACGATGGCAAATTTTTGAAATCTGACGCGGAACCCGAAACACAATTATAAATTTAGAAGAAGAATCCTATCAGGGCCTCCAAGTCTTCGATTTCATCTGGACTTTTTGGGCGATTTTCATACACCTCGAAAAAAATGGACCGAAATCTATTATTCGAACCAGATGATGGATATTGTTTGAAATCTGATGCAAAATCTGAAACACTGTTATAAATTTAGGAGAAGAATGTTGTAAGGGTCTCTCGATCCTCGATTTCATCTGGACTTTTCGGGGGATTCTCGTATCACCTGACAAAAATGGACCGAAATCTGTATTTTCTGAACAAATGATGGCTAGTGTTTGAAATATGACGCGGAACCCGAAGCACAGTTATAAATTTTGGAGAAGAATGATACTAGGGTTTCCCGGTCATTGATTTCATGTGGACTTTTCAAGCAATTTTCTTACCATCGACAGAAAATGACCTAAATTCGTATTTTCGAAAAAGACTATGGCTAGTGTTTGAAATTTGACGTGGAACCTGAAACACAGTTATAAATTTAGAAGAAGAATGCTATAAGGGTCTCCCTATCCTCGATTTCATTTGGAGTTTTTGGGCGATTTTCGTACCACCCAACAAAAATGGACCGAAATTCGTATTTTCGGACCAAATGATGGTTAGTGTTTAAAATCGGGCCCATAGCCCGAATAACAATTATACATTTTGGAGAAGAATGCTATAAGGGTCTCCTGGTCCTCGATTTCATCTAGTCTTTCCGGGCGATTTTCGTGCCACACGACTAAAATTGACTAAAATTCGTATTTTCGAACAAAACGATGGTTAGTGTTTGAAATATGTCGCGGAACCTGAATTACAATTATAAATTTTGGAGAAGAATGCTATAAAGGTCTTCCGGTCCTCAATTTGATATGGACTTTATGGACGATTTTCGTACCACCCTACTAAAATGAACGAAAATCTGTATTTTCGAACAAAACGATGGTTAGTGTTTGAAATCTGACGCGGAACCCGGAACATAGTTAAATATTTTGGAGAAGAATGCTATAAGGGTATCTCAGTCCTCGATTTCATCTGGACTATAGGGCAATTTTCGTAACCCTCGACAAAAAATGACTGAAATCTGTATTTTCAAACCATGCGAGGGCTAGTGTTGGAAATCTAACACGAAACCCGAAACATAGTTATAAATTTTGGAGAAGAATGCTATAAGGGTCTCTCGGTCCCCGATTTCAACTGGACTTTTCGAGCGATTGTCATACCACCCAATTAAAATGGACCAAAATCCATATTTTCGAACAAGACGATGACTAGTGTTGGAATTCTGCAAAGAAACCGAAAAACAATTTTAAATTTTGGAGAAGAATGCTATAAGGGTCTCCCAGTCCTCGGCTTCATCTAGACTTTTCAGTCGATTTTCGTACCCATCGACAAAAATATGCCGAAATCTATTTTTTCGGACTAGACAAAGGCTAGTGTTTGAATTTTGACGCGGACTTTTCCCTCGATTTCACATGGGCTTTTCCGTCGATTTTCGTACCACCAGACTAAACTGGACCGAAATTCATATTTTCGAACAAAACGATGGTTAGTGTTTAAAATCTTGCATGAACCCAAAACGCAGTTATAAATTTTGCAGAAGAATGCTCTAAGGGTCTCCTGGTCCTCGATTTCATCTAGACTTTTCGGACGATTTTTGTATCACCCGACAAAAATGAACCAAAATCCGTATTTTCTTACAAAACGATGGCTAGTGTTTGAAATATGATGCGGAACCCGAAACACAATTATAATTTTGGAGAAGAATGCTATAAGGGTATCCTGGTCCTCGATTTCATCTGGTCTTTTCGAGCAATTTTTGTACCACCCGACAAAAACAGACCGAAAATCGTATTTTTGGACCAGACGATGGCTAGTGTGTGAAATCTGGTACGAAACCCGAAACACAATTATAAATTTTGGAGAAGAATGGTATAAGGGTCTCCCGATCCTCGATTAAATTCGGGCGATTTTCATTCCACTCGACCAAAATGGACCGAAATCCGTATTTTTAACAAGACAATGGCTAGTGTTTCAAATCTAACGCGAAACCTGCAACACAGTTATAAATTTAGAACAAAAATTCTATAATGGGGTCTCGGTCCTCGATTTCATTTGGACTTTTCGAGCGACTTTCATACCCATCGACGATAATGGACCTACATCTGTATTTTCGGACTAGACAATTGCTAGTGTTTGAAATTTGGCGCGGAACCCGAAACAATGTTATAAATTCTAGTGAAGAATGCTATAATGATCTCATGGTCCTTGTTTTCATTTGGACTTTCGGGCGACTTTCGGAACACTCGACAAAAATGGACCAACAACTGTATTTTCAGACCAAACGATGACTAGTGTTTGAAATCTGGCGCGGAACCTGAAACATAGTTATAAATTTTAGAGAAGAATGCTATAGATGTCTCTCAGTTCTCGATTTCATTGGGACTTTTCAGGCGATTTTCGTACCACCCGACAAAAATGGACCGAAATCGGGTGGTACGAAAATCCCCGATTTCATCTAGACTTTTCAGGAAATTTTCGTACCACTAGACAAAAATGGAACGAAATTCGTATTTTTTGACCAAATGATGGCTAATGTTCAATATTTGACCCGAAACACAATTAAAAATTTAGGAGAAGAATGCTTTTTAATTATTACATTATTTAACATCTATTTTATTAAATATGTAATTATTACTTTATTTTACAAATCTTATTTATTATATGTTCTTATTATTTTCGTTATTTAGTACAACTACAAAATAAAGATAATAAATAAATATGTAATTATTAATTTATTTGATATTTCTATTTTATTATATATTATTATTATTATTTTCATTTTAAGGTTTGACTGCATAACGAAGATAGTAATATCATTTAATAAAATAGAATTGTCAAATAAATATTTAATTATTACTTTTTTTTTACAACTTAATTTTTTTTTATGTTATTAATATTTTCGCTATTTAGTACAACTACAAAACGAAGATAATAATAAATTATAATAAAATAGAGTTGTCATATAAATATGTAATTATTACTTTATTTGACAACTCTATTTTATTATATGATACTATTATCTTTGTCATGTAGTTGTACTTTATAACGAATATAATAGAAACATATAATTAAATAGAGTTGTCTAATCAAGTAGTAATTACATATTTATTTTACAACACTATTTTGTTATATATTGTTATTATCTTTGTTTTATAGTTTTATTTGACTACTCAATTTTGTTCTATGTTATTATTATCACCGTTTTACTGTTCAACGTCATAACTAAGATAATAATAACATATAATAAAATAGAGTTGTCAAACAAATAAGTTATAATGAAG
>NC_021162.2:11698604-11700067 GCF_000331145.2 Cicer arietinum
AAATATTTAAGTATTACATTATTAGACAACTCTATTTTATTTAATGTTATTCTTAACAAAGATAATAACATATAATAAAGATAATAATAACATATAATAAAATAGAGTTGTCAAATAAAATTATAATTAGTTATTTATTTTACAACTCAATTTTGTTATATGTTATTATTATCTTCATTATGAAGTAAAACTATATAACGAAGATAATAATGACATATAATAAAATAGAGTTGTCAAATAAATATGTAACTATTAATTTATTTGATAATTCTATTTTATCATATGTTATTATTATCTTTCTTTTAAAGTTTGGCTGCATAACGAAGATAGTAATAACATATAATAAAATAGAGTTGTCAAATAAATATGTAATTATTACTTTATTTAACAACTCTATTTTATTATATTTTAGTATTGTCTTCGTTATGAAGTAACATAAAATAAAATAGAGTTGTCAAATAAAGTAATAAATACTTATTTATTTGATAAACTCAATTTTATTATATGTTATTATTATCTTCGTTACGTAGTAAAATAATAAAACGAAGATAATAATAACATATAATAAAATAGTGTTTTCAAATAAAGTAATAATTACTTATTTATTAGACAATTCTATTTTATTAAATATTATTATTATCTTCGTTTTTAGTTGTACTCAATAACAAGGATAATAATAACATATAATAAAATAGAGTTGTCAAATAAATTAATTATTTCATATTTATTTGACAACTCAATTTTGTTATATTTAATTATTATCTTTGTTATTAAGTATAACTAGAAAATGAAGATAACAATAACATAAAATAAAATAGTGATGTCAAGTAAAGTAAAAATTACATATTTATTAGACAACTCTATTTTATTAAATATTATTGTTAATTTTATTTTATAATTCTACTTAATAACGAAGATAGTAATAACATTTAATAAAATAGGGTTGTCAATGTTACTTTATTTTAAAACTCTATTTTATTAAATAGTATTATTATCTTTGTTTTATAGTTGTACTTAATAACAAAAATTGTAATAACATATAACACAATTGAACTATTAAATAAATATGTAATTATTACTTTATTTTACAACTCTATTTGATTATATGTTATTATTATCTTCATAATATAGTTGTACTACATGACGAAGATAATAGTTACATATATATATTTATTTGATAAACTCAATTTTATTATATGTTACTATTATCTTCTTTAAGTTGTAAAACATAAAAACGAAGACAATAATAATAATATATAATAAAATAGTGTTGTCAAATAAAGTAATAAGTACATATTTATTTGATAAACTAAATTTTATTGTATGTTATTATTATCTTCGTTATGTAGTAAAACAATAAAACGAAGATAATAATAACATATAATAAAATAGTGGTTTCAAATAAAGTAATAATTACTTGTTTATTAGACAACTCTATTTTATTAAATATTATTATTATCTTC